>NC_133325.1:305164312-305464312 GCF_042186555.1 Aquarana catesbeiana
TCTCACAAAAGTGAGTACACCCCTCACATTTTTGTAAATATTTTATTATATCTTTTCATGTGACAACACTGTAGAAATGACACTTTTCTACAATGTAAAGTAATGAGTATACAGCTTGTATAACTGTAAATTTGCTGTCCACTCAAAATAAATCAACACACAGCCATTAATGTCTAAACTGCTGGCAACAAAAGTGAGTACACCCCTAAGTGCAAATGTCCAAACTGGGCCCAAAGTGTCAATATTTTGTGTGGCCACCATTATTTTCCAGCCCTGCCTTAACCCTCTTGGGCATGGAGTTCACCAGAGCTCCACAGGTTGCCACTGGAGTCCTCTTCCACTCCTCCATGATGACATCATGGAGCTGGTAGATGTTAGAGACCTCCACCTTCCATTTGAGGATGCCCCACAGATGCTCAATAGGGTTTAGGTCTGGAGACATGCTTGTCCAGTCCATCACCTTTACCCTCAGCTTCTTTAACAAGGCAGTGGTCATCTTGGATGTGTGCTTGGGGTCGTTATCATGTTGGAATACTGCCCTGCGGCCCAGTCTCCGAAGGGAGGGGATCATGCTCTACTTTAGTATGTCACAGTACATGTTGGCATTCATGGTTCCCTCAATGAACCATAGCTCCCCAGTGCAGGCAGCACTCATACAGCCCCAGACCATGACACTCCCACCACCATGCTTGACTGTAGGTAAGACACACTTGTCTTTGTACTCCTCACACACGCTTGACACCATCTGAACCAAATAAGTTTACCTTGGTCTCATCAGACCACAGGACATAGTTCCAGTAATCCATGCCCTTAGTCTGCTTGTCTTCAGCAAACTGTTTGCAGGCTTTCTTGTGCATCATCTTTAGAAGAGGCTTCCTTTTGGGACGACATACCAATTTAAAGCTGTGTGCGGTGTATGGTCTGAGCACTGACAGGCTGACCACCCCCGCCCCTTCCACCTCTTCAGCAATGCTGGCAGCACTCATAGGCCTATTTCCCAAAGACAACCTCTGGATAGGAGCACATGCACTCAACTTCTTTGGTCAACCATGACGAGGCCTGTTCTGAGTGTAACCTGTCCTGTTAAACCACTGTATGGTCCTGGCCACTGTGCTGCAGCTCAGTTTCCGGGTCTTGACAATCTTCTTATGGCCTAGGCCATCTATATGTAGAGCAACAATTCTTTTTTTTCAGATTCTCTGAGAGTTCTTTGCCATGAGGTGCCATGTTGAACTTCCAGTGACCAGTATGAAAGAGTGAGAGCGATAACACCAAATTTAACACACCTGCTCCCCATTCACACCTGAGACCTTGTAACACTAATGAGTCACATGACTGAGGGAAAATGACTAATTGGGCCCAATTTGAACATTTTCATTTAGGGGTGTACTCACTTTTGTTGCCAGCGATTTAGACATTAATGACTGTGTGTTGCGTTATTTTGAGGGGACAGCAAAATTACATTGTTATACAAGAGGTGTACACTCACTACTTTACATTGTAGCAAAGTGTCATTTCTTCAGTGTTGTTTTCACATGAAACAATATAATAAAATATTTACAAAGATGTGAGGGGTGTACTCACTTGTGAGATACTGTATAGATAGATAGATAGATAGATAGATAGATAGATAGATAGATAGATAGATAGATAGATAGATAGATAGATAGATCGATCTATATATATAATATATAATATTTTGTTTTATTTTATAAATGAATAAATAAATACCCCCAAGTAGACAGTTTAAGGTAATTAGTAAGAGGCATGGCAAGTTTTTTGAAGTTGTAATTTTTTATCACAATTATTTGGAAAATTTAGAAATAAAAAAAAAATCACAATTTTTTTTTACATACTATCACAAGTGCAGTACAGCGTTATCATATAACGGACAAACAAGTACACATCCTCCTGCACTTGAGAGTGGAGCCCAGAGGTAGCAGTTGCTTATATTTGTATCCTGGGTTTTGTGGGAGTCTGGATACAGTGAAGCCAGAAACAAAACAGCGCACCATTCTAGTGCATTATATTCAAAACATATCTTTTATTATTTAAAAAAGTGGTAAATATAGGCCAATTAAAAAAAAGTTAATATTTAGTTTTTATTTTTTTTATTACCTTTTATTAACTCACTGTGACAAGAGCAATACAGTGTTACAGTTGTTCTTGTATTATATTGGGTGCCAGGAAAGTCCCATGCACCTATTATACAATTTGTTGGAGAAATTTTATTTCAGAATGATGGTTTTTCATATTACAATGCCTGGAAATCCTGGAAATAATTTTGTCAGGTCATGTATAAAGCTGTTCATGCATCACTCTATACAGTATATTATCAATAGTAAAGTTCAGGCTTCATTAGCGATAATAAGATACTGCAGCATTTAAAGGATTACTGAAAGCAAGCATTCAGAAAATATATATGACTGAAGCAGTTATCATAGAAATTTTGCAGCTGGTTGGAAAGGTTTTTATGATAAGTCTGATATAGTCTGATATAAGTCTGATATAGTCTGGTGGATAAACAGATTCAGGTTTGCAAGTAACAGGATTTTCAGATGGCTCCATGAGTCATCAGTATTTCCTGACTTTTATTAGGCACCCCACTAAATACTCAAACTGTCTGTAAATAGTGAGACTACAGAAAGAATGCACAGCAGTCTATCACTTAAACCGCTGTATTTCAACAGTTTGCAAAATGGTCAAGAGTCTGTTAATGCAACTTTAACACAATGACATTTATTACTGAAAGTGGTTCTAAAGGCAGAAGGTTTTTATCTTAATGCATTCTATTCATTAAGATAAAAAACCTTCTGTGTGCAGCAGCCCCCTCAGCCTCCCAATACTTACCTGAGCCCCATCTCGATCCAGCAATGTTGCAAGAGTGCCTTGGCTGTCTGGGACTCTCCCTCCTGATTGGCTGAGACACAGCCATTGGCTCCCGCTGCTGTCAAAGTCAGTGAGCAAATGAGGAGAATGAGGGGGCGGGGTCTGAGCCACAAGTCTGTGACTGAATAGACACACAGAGCAGCGGCTGGGCTCGGGTGCCCCATAGCAAGCTGCTTGCTATAGGGGCACTCGGCAGGAGGGAGAGGCCAGTAGCATCGGCGAGGGACCTGAGAAGAGGAGGATCTGGGCTGCTCTGTGCAAAACAAACTGCACAGAGCAGGTAAGTATAACATGTTTGTTATTCTTAAACAAAATAAAACAAGACTTTAATATCAATTTAAACATGTAAATTAATTTTCTAAAAAGGAGACACTTCTTTCTATCTATTTGGGTGTTACACTTCCGTGGCTTGATTAAAAATCAAGCTCTTTATGGTTACAGGATAGTAGAACAGCCATAGTTTATGTTACTATAATCTTGCTGAAAATGTAATTACAACAGTCATTTGTATCAGTAAGAAGTACCTGAACTGCATTTTGCATATGCGATTTTATTATTATAACTGTATTATTTTTGTTTATCTACTGCAGTATGTACAGATGTGTTTCCTAACAGCCCTGATATATTTTGTTTTACTTTTGATTTTGTAAATTTTTCTTGCAGGACATTGGACTTAGGAATGATCTGTATGGCACAGCCTGGCAGTCACTATCTAAGGAGGCTCTAGAGCCCTATAAGAGAGGTGGACACAAAGGAGTTGATTTACTAAAGGCAAATAGGCTGTTCATTTTGAAAAGGAAGTTACATTGTGCAAGGGAATTTCCTCAGAGCTTTATGACTGTGGTAAAATTTCACTTTGTAAGGAATATCCCCTTTCACACTGAGGCGCTTTGCAGGCGCTAAAGTGCTAAAAGTAGCACTCAAGACTGAATCCTCAAGACCCCTTTAGGTGGAGACATAAGAGACTTAAAAATATCAGGCCAGTGGTTGCAAAACTCCTGTTTAGTAAATCAATTTTTAAGGGTCATGGGAAAATACAAGATGAAATAGCTACAACTGAAAATCCATGAATGTCCCTTGTCTACATTGATTCAATTTACCTTTTTTGGTTGATCTGATATTGTTTTCTTTAACCACACTGTAAACTGTCATTGTGTGGCACCTAAAATAAAATATGTTCCTCCTTACCCTTCCGTTCTCTTTTTTTATGATATCCACACTATACATTCTATCCTACACAGATTACCTATAAACTTGAGGACCACTTTCACATAAAAGTAAAAAAAAAAAAAAAAAAAAGTGAAAGAGGACTCATGTTCATATATGATAGGCTGTCTTTACTCCCTGGTTGCAATGCAACACACCATTGAACATTCTCCCTGTTTGCAATGCAACACACCATTGTTTCAACATTGTATTTGTACTTGTGGCTTGCCAGTGAATTGTAAACACTGATTCATTCACAATGAATACTATGGGGGTCATTTACTACAGCGCGAATATGCGATTGCGTGGTACATAAAAATAGCGCCCAATTAAGCCAATTAGGACTTCAACTGGGTGGACATGCAAATGGAAAATTGCGCTATTGCCGGCAAACGTGCCTGTCAAATCGGCATATGTGGGAATAGTTGAAGTCAATTTGGCTCGAACCTGCAAAATCAAAAGTCCTCATTGAAGGCTTGTATGCAAGTTATTTGCCATAAAAAGTGTATGGAGACCCGGGCACTGCCCCGGGGGACATGTATCAATGCAAAAAAAAGTTTTTCAAACAATCCTTTTTAAAGGAGCAGTGATTTTAATGATGTTTTAAGTGAAACAATACAAATTAAAAATTCATTTAAATATCTGCCTGGGGATCCCCTTAGTCTGCCTGTAAAGTGGCACATATGTACAACGTTTAGAACATGCCTGAGCAATAGGGATAGCTTGAACAGACCCTTGTTTGGTTCGCACCAGAACTTTCAAACACCGCGAAAGTTTGGACCTGAATATCGAACCCCATTAACCACTTGACCACTGGGCACTTAAACCCCCTTTCTAACCAGACCAATTTTCAGCTTTCAGTGTTTTCACACTTTGAATGACAATTACTCAGTCATGCAACACTGTACCAATTTTTGTCCTTTTTTTTCACACAAATAGAGCTTTCTTTTGGTGGTATTTAATCACCGCTGGGTTTTTTATTTTTTGCTCTATAAATCAAAAAAGACTGAAAATTCGGTTAAAAAAAAATTCTTTGTTTCTGTTAAAATTTATCGCAGAATATTGGCGAGTATTGGCAGAGTATTGGCAGAGTATTGGCGAGTATTGGCAGAGTATTGGTGAGTATTGGCAGAGTATTGCAGAGTATTGCAGAGTATTGTCAGAGTATTGGCAGGATAAGGCACAGTTTTGCAGATTATTGCAGAGTATGGGCAGTGTACTGCAGAGTATTGACACTGAGCAGTGCTGTGGGCATTACAGATCCAGCCCACAGCGCTGCTACAAATGATCTCTCCCCCTCTCCCCTCGAACTGTACAGATCAGTACAGGGAGGGGAGGGAGGAACCGGCGTCATGACATGACATTGTTTACAAGTGCTCGCTCTGTCATTTGACGGAGCGATCACATGGTAAACAGCCGCTACCAGTGGCCATTTACCATGATCCGTGATGATCGGGGTTTTCCGGACCCAGCGGTCATGGATATTTCCAGGAGCACGCCCCAGGGGGCGCGCAAGAGCAACATTCTGGGAAGACGTCCATGGATGCCCTCCTAGAATAAACCGACCATGCTGTAGCCGTTTTTCGGCTTTGGCCCAGGCGGCAAGTGGTTAAAGTCAATGGGACCCGAACGTCAAAAATCAAAAGTGGACATTTTGAAGGCTTATATGCAAGTAGTTGTGCATACAATGGTTATAAGGATCTGGGTCCTGCCCTGGGAGACATGTATGAATAAAAAAAAATTTGTGAAAATGAGCAGTGATTGTTTTGATTTTTAAAGTGAAAGCATAAAAATGAAAAAGTACTTCCAATAAAGTGCCTGGGTGGTCCCCTTAGTCTACTTGTAAAGTGGCAGATCTGTACCATGTCTAGAATCTGCTGCACCAATAATTGCATTTATAAAGCCCCCAAAAAATGCCGTTTTCCCTGCATGCTGCCTTTATTTTGCTCAGCAACAGCTGGTGAACCAGAGTGTATAATGAGACCACAATTTAGTGCACTGGGAGATTTTTTGGATACATTCTGGTGTCACTTTGACCTTGGATAGAAGTAACAGGTGTGTAAAAATTGGTCTTTGGGTGCCGGTGGCGCCTTCCCACCATAACCCTATAGAGGTAATCTTGATGAAAGCAAGAATTGGCCTTGCTGTAAAAAATTGCAATGATATGCACCTGTCAAATAGGTGCAGAAAAATTGGTCTTTTAGGTGTCGGTGGCGCCTTCCCACAGTAAACCTATAGAGGTACTCTTGATGAAAGCAAGAATTGGCCTTGCTGTAAAACATTGCAATGATATGCACCTGTCAAACAGGCGCAGAAAAATTACTCTTTGGGTTTGGGGGCACCTTCCCACCGTAACCTTACAGAGGTGCTCTTGATGAAGGCAAAAAATTGTAATGATATGCACCTGTCAAACAAGTGCTGAAAAATTGGTCTTTGGGTGTTAATTGTGCCCATGAAACCTATACCCAGGGCTTTTTTTCTTGGTGCATGAACTCCTCCCATCTGAGTCACCCCTTGTCTCTGCCCCCTACCCACCTCTGACCACCATCCCTTGATTCCACCCCCTACCCCACCTCTGACCACCATCCCTTGATTCCACCCCCTACCCACCTACCAGTACTGCCCCTTTTAGAGAATACAGAACCAAGTATCGTTTTGTGGTGCTAAATCATTTGTATGAAACATGTTGATGATAAAAAGAAAAGCAGTAAAATAGATCCCCTGCAGTCAGAAACAATAGAATCCCAGCAATAGATCCCCACACAACAATAGACTCCCCCAGCAACAATGGACTCCACCACAACAACAATAGATTCCTTGCAGCAATAGTGAACTACCCACAACAAAATATCACGCCCAATAACAAAATATCCACCCAAGCAACATTAGACCCCCCCAGCAGCAACAACTGATCTCCCAGCAGCCAGCATCAATAGATCCTCCAGTAGCCAGGAAAAATAGACCTCTCCCTCAACAGTAGATCCCTTCCAGCAACATAAGACCCCCCAGCAACAATAGATTCCTCATCAGCAACAATAGACCCTGACACAAAATCAGATCCCCACCAGTGACAATAGATCCCCCAGCAGCCAACATCAATAGACCCTCCAGCACACCCCACACCCTATGCTATCACATACATTCAGTGCTGGATTCCCCTGCATTCCCACTGAAAAAAAAACCCTGCCTATACCAAAAATATTCTTCCAGATGAAATGATTGAACACCCTTAAAGCTAGGCAGCCTTGAAGTCCTGCAGAGATTCCACATCCCAAAAACACTTAATCAGTGACATCGGCATCAGGGGCTTCATAGCTGGTAATCCAGGACTGATTCATTTTTATAAAGGTCAAACAATCCACAGAGTCTGTGGACAGACGTGTTCTATTATCAGTAATGAAAACTCCGACAGCACTGAATGCCCAAAAGCAGGGCAGCCCAACAACTTAATAGCACACTGGGCAAGTTCTGACCAGTGGTCTATTCTCATGACCCAGTAAGTCAGTGGATTGTCAGCTGGAAAGCTCTCTATCTCTGTTTTGGTCCCAAGGCAATCGTCCACCATGTGATGCAGATGCTGCCGATGTGAAAGCTGACAGCCCTGGGCGGCGAGGACTAAAAAAATTCCAAAATGCCTCACTTAGGCAGACGCCTGCTCCTCTCTTGACCAACAGAAGACTCAAAACTAAGTTTTCCACGACATTGTAACCTACTGGAGTTAGGAAAAACATTCAATAAAATCCTCTTAAAGTGGTTGTATACCTTTTTTTTTTTTACTTTTACCTACAGGTAAGCCTATGATAAGGCTTACCTGTAGGTAAAAAAAATATCTCCTAAAACTGTACGGTTTAGGAGATATTCCCCTCGCAATGAGCCGCTGACTGCAGCGGCGCATGCGCACAGGGGATTCTCGGCTGACAGCCCGGCAAACTCTGGAGCTTGCCGGACAGAAGTCTCCCGTGCGCATGCGCAGGAGTGACGACATGGCGCTGTGAGTGGCCGGAGCCGCGATATCCGGAAGACACGCCGAGGGGAAATGTCAGCTCCCTCGGCGTGGACAGGATGAGATGCCGGCACCTCATTCTAAGGTAAGTATCTCATAATGAGCTAGTATGTGGTCATACTAGCTCATTATGCCTTTTCCCTTGCAGGTGTAGAAAAAAAGAAAAAACCCAGCGGGTATACAACTGCTTTAAACTTGTCCTCAGGAGATTTTATCTTCTGCACTCTCTGTGGGGACGGGATGAATTCTGAGACCTTCCCCTTATAACGGTGGTCAAGGAGGGTTGCGAACCGGTAATCATCCTTCTCCTTTATGCCATATATTCTTGGGTCCTTTCGCAGGCTTTGAAGCATGAGGTTGCCCATGAGCCTCAACTTTGCAGAGGCTTGAAAAGCAGACTCCTCGGGTTCACTCAGGATGAAAGCATCTGGAACTTCCTCCTCCCAACCACATACTACTCCGAACGGTCCTGGGGTTGGAAAGCCATCACTTACAGATTGACGCATGTCTTGCTCTTCTTCAAAGCCTATGAAAGTGTCAGAATCTGCCTCCTCATCCTCCTCCCCTCTCTGCTCCTGTGTGTTCTGTGACTGTGACATAGGAATGATTGTGTCTGGATAAAGTGTGTCTTGAGAGGAAAGGAGGTCCTCCTCTTCCTCCTGCTGCTCTGCCTCCAGTGCCCTGTCCATAATGCCACGCAGAGTCTGCTCCAGCAGGAATACAACAGGGTCATGCCATATTCGCATAGGTATTCATTGACGGCCCTCTGATGCATGTATACAGCATTGACAAAGTCGAGTTCCACCTGGTGGGCATGTCACAAATCAGGCGGTTTATGGGCAGGTGGATTTCCCGTTAAATTTCAGCCAACCAAGCACTGGCTGTGTATGACCGCACATGTGTCAACTTTCCCTGTGTAAGGCCTAACAGGAGGTTTGAGCCATTATCGCACACCCCCATTCCTGGCTCCAGCTGGCATGGTGTGAACCACCTCTGGGCCTGTCCCTGCAGAGCTGCAAGAATCTCTGCTCCGGTGTGGTTCCTGTCCCCTAAATACACCAGCTGCAGCACTGTATGACACCTTTTAGCCTGACTCTTGGAATATCCCTTTGAACGCTTAGGGGGCACCTGATATTCATAGGACAATTCTGCAGAGGAGGGCATGGAGGTGACTGATGAGGAGGAGTGGGTAGAGCTCACAGGTCTGGAATCATCACCACCAGCTATATGGATATGTGGGGGCACAAGAAGCTGCAGCACCGAGCCCTGTCCTGCATTCTTTTGAGTTGCAAGCATCGTTACCCAGTGTGCTGTGAACTAAATATATCGTCCCTGCCCATGCTTGCTGGACCATGTGTCAGCAGGAAGGTGGATTTTATGGCTAACTGCCTTGCCCAACGATGCCACTACATTCCCTTCCATGTGATGGTAGAAAGATGAAACGGCCTTACGCAAAAAGTAGTAGTGACTGGAAACCTGCCATTGTGGTACAGCACATTCTGCGAATTAACGGAAGGGGGCAGAATCCACCAGGCTAAAAGGCAGAAGTTGGAGAGCCAACAGCTTTGACAAGCTTGCATTTAGATGCTGGGCATGTGGGTGGCAGGGACTGCATTTTTTTTACACTGCAGCAGATGGGGCAGAGAATTTTGCCGGCTACAATCTACAGCTGGTGGTGTTCTGCTGGCAGATGCGCTGCTAGGACCTGGGACACCATGTGCTATACCATCATCCCTGTCAGTGGAGGCTGCGGAGAGGTAATGACTCATTATAGCAGGGGCAGACTGATGTGGGTAAGGAGGAGGAAAAGAGGGGCAGATTTGTGCCCCTTTTGTGTGGCTTTTAGGTGCTCTTGCCAACGGACTGAGTGGTTGGACATTAAATGCCTTGTTAAGCACGTGGTACCCAAATGGTTGTTGTTTTTGCCACGTTTGATGTGCCTGAGACACAGTTTGCATATAGCAACAGTGTGATCTGCTGCAGATGTGCTGAAAAAGGCCCATACAGCTGAGGTTTGGGGAGGGGGCTGGGAGGTAATAGCTGCAGAATGTGATGGAATAGGGTGGCTGCCCTCTACTTTTTCTTGATGTCGGCCTCCTTGGGGTTGTGCCGCCTCACCTTCAGTTTCCTCCTCTGCTCTATCTGGCACCCAAGTCACATCAGTGACCTCATCATCATCTCCATCTTCTCCATCTTCATCATTACCACTGGAAACAACTTGCCAAAATGCTGTGGCTTGGGGAACATGAATGCCAATTTGTCTACCGGTGTTCCTCCCTCTCTCTAGGCTCATGTTCCTGTCATCCTCAACCTCAGAGCCAACATCTGAATCCAGTAATGGCTGGGCATTATTAAGGAACAAGTGTCTGAGGCTGTGGTCAAATAACTCGGCTGACTCCTTAATGGCTGATATTGGGGCTATGGCAGGAATAGATGTGAACAAGTAGGCAGGTTTATCCACTCTGGCAACTGCAGGGGACTGTACACTTATCTCTGCTTGTGTGACAGAGAATGTGAAGTATGAGGAAGGTTTAGTAAGCCAGTCCACCACCTCCTCTGCATGCTGTGGCTGGATAACATGGGCAAAACTAAACAGGGGAAATGATGCCCTGCCTGAGGACTGACCACCACGTCCACCTTTGCCTGTGGACACATTTGTTGCTGGCCCCCATACAGTGCCAAGGGAAGTTCTGCCTCTCCTTGTTGTCCTCCCAGACATTATTGGGACAGAGGGGGTCGGTGCTTATAAGTAGGGATGAGCCCGATGTTGGAGTCAAACGTAAGTTCGACTCGAACATCGGGTGTTCACTTGTTCGCCGAATAGCTAACAATTTGGGGTGTTCACAGCAAATAAAAAAGCCGCAGAACACCCTTTAAAAGTCTATGGGAGAAATCAAAAGTGCTAATTTTAAAGGCTTTTATGCTTGGTATTGTCATAAAAAGTGTTTGGGGACCTGGGTCCTGACATGTATCAATGCAAAAAAAGTTTTAAAAACAGCCATTTTTTCGGGAGCAGTGATTTTAATAATGCTTAAAGTGAAACAATAAAAGTGAAATATTCCTTTAAATTTCGTACCTGGGGTTTGTCTATAGTATGCCTGTAAAGTGGCGCATTTTTCCCGTGTTTAGAACAGTCCCTGCACAAAATGACATTTCTAAAGGAAAAAACTCATTTAAAACTACTCGCAGCTATAATGAATTGTCTATGGGAAAAATCAAAAGTGCTAATTTTAAAGGCTTATATGCATGGTATTGTCATAAAAAGTGTTTGGGGACCTGGGTCCTGCCCCAGGGGACATGTATCAATGCAAAAAAAACAGTCCCTGCACAAAATGACATTTCTAAAGGAAAAAAGTAATTTAAAACTACTCGCGGCTAGTAATGAATTGTTGGGTCTCGCCAATACAGATAAAAGTCATTGAAAAAAATGGCATGAGGGTCCCCCCAAAAATTCATACCAGGCCCTTTGGTTCTGGTATGAATATTAAGGGGAACCCCAAACAAAATTTAAAAAAAATTGTGTGGGGGTCCCCCCAAATTCCATACCAGACCCTTCAAAACTAGTGTTCGTAGTGGAGATAGCACATTCGTCACGCTGCAAATTTTTAAATCTTTTAATGCAGTGTATTCTCTTCTTTATAATGCTAGAATAATTAATTTTTTTGCTGCTGATATTCACACAGAGTTCTGAAAAAATGATTTCTTTATTATTTCTCGTGATCTCCTGAATATTATTAGTTATTTTTTTCGTCAGATCTCCATAATAATGTTTTGTATTTATTTTTAAAGTGATTTCTTTTTTTTTATCAAGATCTCCTGTTTTATATTTTTTTCTAGTGATCTCCATAATTTTTTTTTCATTTTGTGTATCAAGTTACCACAACACCATTATTATCTTGTATTTTTTAACCTCAATGAGTTTGGTTGGTGTCCCTTGTTAATTTGACATTGTATTTTTGAAATGTACCTGCCTACTCACAAACTGTCCTTTTTGAATTAAAACACATAGGCAAGTATTTAAAAAAAATAAATAGCCCTTTATTATGGGTCATAATAAAATAAAGAGAAAGGCAACGCTGGATAAACTGGTGAAATTTGCAAAGCCTTTGTACCCCAGGGCACACATCAAAACTATTTTACAGGCAAAATTGGTGGCCTGAAAAGTCCATATAATAGTGAGCACAATCCGGTTCAGGAGTCCAAGAGATCAGGAACAGCAGCAGATAACATATATGTCCCCAGGCTGAGGTCATACAACAGCCTGCATCTTTTCCAAGACCAGACTGAACCCAGTCTATCACACTCTTGTCTTCCTTACACGCTTCCTTCCAGGCTGTGGCTCTGGTGTGGGAGTTGTGGCAGGAGGTGGAGGAGGACGATGTTCGACCTCTTGGCTGCCACTTACCCCCGCCACCTCCTGGCTGAAGCTTTCCTGTGTATGAAAAAGGGACATAGTTTTAGTTTTTTGTTCATCAATCAAACAACTTTTTGAGCTCATGACTGTTGCAAATTGAATGTTAACAAATATCAAAGACATCATTCTGAGCCCAGCATTTTTCATTCTTGTCCCAATCCTTTTTGGCCACTACTGTCTATTGATATGTAAATCCCTTTGTTAAATCAGCAATTAGTGATCAATAATAACATCTAGTTAACATCATTATTTTACGACAAGAAATATGTTAAACAATGCTCTACCTGACTCAAGCTGGGCTCCTCCACATCTTCCTGGGTGGAAGGCCCAGGTTGGACATCGGAAGCCTCAGCTGAGGTGGAAGGAAGCCTTGAAGGAAGAGTGGAGAATGCTGGCCTGGGTTCACTCTGGTCTGACAGAAAATGCAGTCTGTCATAGTACCACAGCCTGGGTACATACACATCATCTGCTGCTCCTGATCTCAGGGAATTCTGGACCTTCTTTTGCTCCCTAAGATAAGTACTCCTCATGCCACCAATTTTGACCTTCAAATAGGTGATGTCTGGCGTGAGAATCACCGGCTTCACAAATTCAAGCAGTTTCTCCAGCACTGCCTTCCTCTTTCTTAGCTTATTAAAAAATGGGTGGTTCACCTGCTACAGACAGGGAAGCTCCCCGAACATGTCAATGAATATTGCTAGAAATTCCCTATCATTGAATGGATCCATTTTCTCTGCAAGACACAACACAAGAAAAACCCTAATGCCAGGCTAAACTGTTCTAATCTTGTCCCAATATAGGCCTCAATCTATAAGCAGTATAGGCTACTGATGCACCAAGTTCAAATTGTACCTTCGTTATTATGTTTGTTGCTTCCGCTACTCCTTCCTCCACTCACAGATCGTACATATGACGCACGCATGTTACACTTTATGCACCCTGCGCAGGCGTGAAACTCCGCCCACCCCGACGTTCTTTCTAGTCTATTCCCCGCCCCTTGTCTTTCGGCGCAGTGGGAAAGCACATGGTGGAGACAGAGCAAGTGCATGCAGACAGCAGCAGCAACGACGAAAGGCCAGAGCCACGAATGTCCCGATCCCAGAGGAGATTTAAGGCCTCAAATATGTCCTTTATAGAGATGGTGAAGATGGTGGACATCTTGAAGAGGGCCAACTATGATGGGAGGCAACCTTACCCAAACCCAAATGTGAGAAAGGCCAAGATCATGACTAAAGAAGTCTGCACAGGAATTTTGGGGTACGACGATCCAAGGATCAATTGAGGAAACGTTGGTCAGACCTGAAATTGAGGGAGCACGATCAGTACAGAAAGATCAAGAGAGTTATTCAAAAAAGTAAGTAGTTGTGTGTTCCTATTATTATTATTACTTGCATGCTGCTCCACGTGCTTTTCTTTAATGTTGTACAGTTTAAAATGGCAACTTTCAGGTCCAGGGCACAGTAATCGTTCATAGTAAACATGGTTCGTTCTCCCACTAATACGATGTTTTTGGCAGATGCAGGTTAACTACATTTGGTCATGCCTATTTGTATTCAAAGAAGTTTAGTACATTGTTGTCTAGATGGGTTTGTAACTAGAATTAAATGCAAAATTGATTTAGTGTAAGGAGAGGACATTCAGCAGCTGTTTACACATCTGGACGCAGGAGCACTAGTGTGGGACACCAGAACACCCTTTTTAGGATGTCCCACACAGGTGCTCCAGTGGATACTAGGGGTGTCTCCATGTGTGAAAATTGGACCATAAAGGTAAGTATTCCAGCTTTATAAAGGGAAAAATATAATGTCTTCAGCTTGGAACTCTGCCAAAAAAGACAATTGTACGACACTTCCAAGCAATGTTTCAAATTACTATTTCTCGCCTCAAATATCTGTGTGCTAAGTATACTTTTTTTTATTCACATGGGGAGAAAAGATTGAGGGCATCTGAGGACACCAGGGACCCCCACCTCCTAAAGAACAGGAAATCCCCGAACCACAACTAGAAGATGTGGAGGAAGGAGAGGTTTATGAAGTGGGAGAAATAGTGACCACAACAGGTGAGTGTCTGAGACCACAGGTTCAGGTAATAGATGGATGCCTGCATATTTATAATACATGGTGTTTTTTTATTTTAGGTGATGTGGATGTTGTGGAAGAAGAATCTAATTTCACAAGTGCAAGTTCACATGTCCTCATCAGGGACAATTGTGGTGTGCAATCGGGATTTACAGAAGATCAAGGAAGACATCAATGATGTGGAAAAAAGACTCAAAAACATCATTGATGTTTTAGGCAGAATCTAAAACACCCCACAATTCTTCTATTTTGTTTGTATTTTTATTATTTACACACATTTTAAATATTTTTTAGTAAGCCAAATTTTGAAGATGCACACAGTGTGTCAACATGTGCTATCTTCCATCACGGATATCAAGGTACACGTTTTGGGGGTGCAAGTAAAGTAGATGGGAGGAAGGGGTTGCACCCCCGAAACACGTCCATTGATCCCCCATAATGGGAGCTAGCACATGTTGACATTAGGCATGGGATCAGGATGGAAATCCTCATTTTGACTCTCAATTTGTGTGCATCTTCAAAATGTGGCTTTTACAGGGGTGACATCACCCCATCTGATGAAGGCAATATCAACACAGTTTGGACATACTAATTTCTGATATTGCCTTCACTTTGTCATGTTGCACTTTGTAAGTTCCTGAGTTGTGTATTGTTTTATGGTTTTAAACATGCCTCTTTTAACACAAAAAAAGGCTATTTGTACTGTCAAAAACAAAAATGTTAGTATTAAAATATGTTAGTTTGTTCAAAAACCCTTTTCTAACGCACATGTGAATGTGCACAGAGTAAAAAGTTTTCTACTCAACAATATGTGGCTTCTTCTTTCAATACTCAATATCATTTTTTGGACTAAGTTCCTATTTACACTGCAATGGGGGTTATGTACTAAAGGCAAATCCACTTTGCACTACAAGTGCACTTTCAGTGCAGTTTCAAGTGCAGTTTCAAGTGCACTTTTGCAGTGCTTTATAATTTGCCACAATCATGCCATTTTTGTGACTCAACAAAATTCATTCATGGTGCTGAAAATGATGTATATTTTTATCAGTAATGCATTACATACATTAACAACAAAAACAAGGTGTGTGTGTAGCAGACCCACAACATAATAATAGTTCGATGAAGAAGAGATTGTCACCTCATGTATCAAATAAATTACGTTTGCGCTATTGAAGAAAATGGACAAAAAAAAGCCAATTGGATAACCTAGGAGACAGCTATAAGAAACACAAGCAGTAAATCAAAGGAAATATTATTTCAGTTTGACAAAAAATGCATTTTTAAAATGTTTATTAAACATTTTCTGGCATATCAATGGCCCCCCTACCCACAAGATACTCCATATATTTTATACGGACCTCATGTGCGTTTTGGGGGGGCAAGCACTGAAAACCAGATACGAACCCACAAGCACAAACTGAAGAGCAGTAACGATCTGAAAAGCATGAGGCTGAAAAGCACGATTCGTCTCTCACCAAACTTCTACTAACATGAGATAAACACAAGATTAGCAGAAGGAGCCCAAAGGGTGGCACACTGGCTATTGAACTTCCCTTTTCTAGTGCCGTTGTACCTGTTGTACATCACCGCGTTCTTGACGCTCGTAACTTCTGACAACATTTGTGTGACCATGTGTATGCAAGACAAGTTTGAGCCAACATCCGTCGGGAAAAAAAACATGGATTTTGTTATCTGAAAATACGATCATGTGTACGCGGCATAACAGTGCTCTTTGCCCTGATTGGCTGAAGCTTTCACTGCTTCAACCAATCACGGCTTGCAATGCACTGTTCAGCTCCACAATGCATTGTGGTCAATTCGGGGTGCTGAACAAACGGTCGAACAACCTGTTTGTTCGGATGTTCTCCGAACGACCGAACAACGAACGTTCAGCCCAAGCTTAGGCTCGGGCCGAACCGTTCGCCCATCCCTACCCAGCAATAATGACATTTCTAAAGGAAAAAATGTAATATAAACTTGCTTGTGACTGTAATGTATTGCCAGCTCCCGGCAATATAGATAAAAAAAATTGAAAAAAAAAAGCGGCGTGCGGTGCCCCAGTCTATACCAGGCCCTTTTGGTCTGGTATGAATTTTGAGGAAAACCCCACGCCACAATTCCCCAAAAAATTGACATGGGTCCCCCCAAAATCCCTACCAGACCTTTATCCGAGCATGCAGCCTGGAGGTCTGGAAAAGGGGGGGACAAGCGAGCGCCTCTCCTCCTGAACCATACCAGGCCCCCCCAGGTACCCCCCAAAACACCTTGTCCCCATGTTCATGGGGACAAGGGCCTCTTCCCGACAACCCTGGCCAGTGGTTGTCTGGGTCTGCAAGCAAGGGGCTTATCAGAATCTGGCACAAGGGGGCCCCCTGATCCCAGCCCCCCTATGTGAATGAGTATGGGGTCCTTTATTAAAAATGTATTTTTCTTCCCCCGCTTCTTTCTCCTCCTTCCTCCAGTCTTCCTCTGGCTTTTCCTTTCCTGCTTCTCCCTCTGGTCCTCTGCTTCTTCATTTGGTCTTCCTCCAGCTTCTTCTTCCCCCGCTTCTTCTTCCTCCTCTGGTCTTCTTCTTTTTCCACTGCCACCTCTGCTGCCGCTGACCCGCTTAAGATTAGAAAAAACCTCGTCCAATGATGCGAATGGACGGATGACATCATTCGGAGGCCCCACCCCTTATGACTTCACTGCCTGGGGCATGATGGGTTTGTGATATCACAAGGGGGTGGTTTCTCCAGATGACGCCATCTGGTGGAAACACCCCATAGTTATGACATGTGTGCCATGGAAATGGACAGCTCAGCGGGCCACAGCGTCAGAGCAGGGTCGTTTTTGGATCTTCAGTGGGTCGGTGGCAGGAGTGGCAGCGGAGGAAGAAAAAGACGGGAAGAAGAAGTGGGGGAAGAAGAAGCCAGAGGAATACCAAAGGAAGAAAAAGACCAGAGGAAAAATCGGGGAAATACTGTAGAAGCCGGAGGAAGACCAGAGGAAGAAGGAAGAAGTGGGGGAAGAAGAAGGAAGACATTTTTAAGGACTTGTCAAAAACTGGCTATTGTCTTTTGTCACATTACACTACTTTTTTGGTGAATGGGTAGAAGTACGATGTACCCCATACTCATTCACATAGGGGGAGCCAGGATCTGGGGGCCCACTTGTTAAAAGGGGCTTCCAGATTCTGACAAGCCCCCCGCCCGCAGACACTGACAACTACCAGCCAGTGCTGTCGGGAAGAGGCTCTTGTCCCCATCAACATGGGGACAAGGTGCTTTGGGGGGACCCCAAAGCACCCTCCCCATGTTAAGGGCATGTGGTCTGGTAAGATTCAGGAGGGGGTGCTCGCTCATCCCCTCCCTTTCCTGACCTGCCGTGCTGTATGTTCAGAAAAGGGTCTAGTATGGATTTTGATGGGGGACCCCATGCCATTTTTTGTATTCATTTTTATATAGCTGGATTTTTTGAATTCCACATTATAATATTATTGAATACTTATATACCATTGCATGCATTTGAAGAGGTAACGTTATGGAATCAATCAAACTGATGTGCATTGACTAATTATGCTGCTGAGTACAATGCAAGTTTTCACTAGGTAATACCATCGGTGGGATTCTAACCCATGGCTTGAACCTTTGAAGGTAGCAGGTCATACTACTATGCTACGGAGCAGAGCACAATCATACATAGAAAATTACTGATGTTTGATTCTTTTCATTCTATACAATAATGTTTTGCATTTGAGGCATTAATATTATGGTAACAACTATGCTCATGTGGCATTGTCTATTAGGCATTTGCCTATTGTTAGCATATGCTGCTGATTAAGATGTAAGCTCTGCCCCCCCAAAGTACCTTGTACCCATGTTAAAGGGAACAAGGGCCTCTTCCCGACAACCCTGGCCAGTGGTTGTCTCGGTCTGAGGGTGGGGGGCTTATCGGAATCTGGAAGCCCCCTTTAACAAGGGGGCCCCCAGATCCTGCCCCCTCTATGTGAATGGGTATCTGGTACATCGTACCCCTACCCATTCACTAAAAAAACTTTGAGTTTTTCTTTTTGACAAGTTCTTTATTGTAAAATAGCTCTGAGCCGTCTTCTCCCGCGGCCATCTTCTCCCCAAGCCATCTCCCCTGCCACCATCTCTCCTGCCACTGTCACTCCCACCACCACCTACTTCTCTCGCTGCTGTGTTCTTCCTCGCCGATGTCTTCCTCCATTGGGTTAACAGACAGCTGTCATCAGCTGTCTGGCATCACTTACATAGCCATGGTGCGTGGCCATCCAATGACGTCACCCGGAGAGACAGCCCCCTTTTTTTAAATATATATTAGCAGTTAACCAGCAGCGAGGAAGAACACAGCAGCAGGAGAAGATGGTGCCAGGAGACAATAGCGGTGATGGCGAGAGGAGAAGACGGCAACAGAAGATGGCAGTGAAAAAGACAGCACCAGGAGAAGATGGCGGCGGGAGAGACAGCTCAGGGAGAAGATGGCTCAGAGCTATTTTACAATAAAGTACTTGTCAAAAAATGGCTCTTGTATTCTTTTTACATTTCACTGCTTTTTTGGTGAATGGGTAGGGATGTAATTTACCCGATACCCATTCACATGGGGGGGCAGGATCTGGAGGCCCCCTTGTTAAAGGGTTAAAGGGGGCTTCCAGATTCTGATAAGCTCCCAACCCGCAGACCCCAACAACCACCTGCCAGGGTTGTCAGGAAGAGCTTCAGTCAAATGATTGTGTCTACTGCCTTTCAAGGTCTGCAAAAGAGCATTTTGTCAGAAAGCACTTCCTCCCCCGTGACCATTCAATGGTACCGTATAACAATGTAATTTTCTGAAAGCAGATAGGTGAGAAGTAGGAATGAGCTTCGAGTTCGAGTAGGGATAAGCTTCGAGTTTGAGTCGAATGTGAGTTCGACTCGAACATCAGCTGTTCGCCAGTTTGCCAAACAGCGAACAATTTGGGGTGTTCACGGCAAGTTCAAAAGCTGCGGAACACCCTTTAAAAGTCTATGGGAGAAATCAAAAGTGCTAATTTGAAAGGCTTATATGCATGGTATTGTCATAAAAAGTGTTTAGGGACCTGGGTCCTGACAGGAGGTATCAATGTAAAAAGAAGTTTTAGAAACGGCCGTTTTTTCGGGAGCAGTGATTTTAACCGGTTCAATACAGGGCATTTTCACCCCCTTCCTTCTTAGGCCAATTTTTAGTTTTCAGCGCTGTCGCACTTTAAACGACAATTGCGCGGTCGTGCAACATTGTACCCAAAAAAAACTGAAGTCCTTTTTTCCCCACAAATAGAGCTTTCTTTTGGTGGTATTTGATCACCTCTGCGGTTTTTATTTTTTGCGCTATAAACAAAAGAAGAGCGACAATTTTGAAAAAAACACAATATTTTTTACTTTTTGCTATAATAAATATCCCAATTTAAAAAAAAAAAAAAAACATTTTTCCTCAGTTTCGGCCGATACGCATTCTTCTACATATTTTTGGTAAAAAAAATCGCAATAAGCGTATATTGATTGGTTTGCGCAAAAGTTATAGCGTCTACAAAATACAGGATAGATTTATGGCATTTTTTTAAAAAAATATTTATTTATTTTTTTTACTAGTAATAGCGGTGATCGCGATTTTTTTTTGTGACTGCGACATTATGGCGGACACATCGGACACTTTTGACACATTTTTGGGACCAATCACATTTATACAGCGATCAATGCTATAAATTTGCATTGATTACTGTGTAAATGTGACAGGCAGTGAAGGGGTTAACCACTAGGGGGACACAAGGGGTTAATATGTTTCCTAGGGAATGATTCTAACTGTAGGGGGTGGGGACGTACAAGGGGAGGAGACCGATCAGTGTTCCGCTGTACTGGGAACACAGATCGCTCTCCTCTCACCTGACAGGACGTGGATCTGTGTGTTTACACACACAGAGCCACGGTCCGGCCTGGTTAACGGGCAATCGTGGGTGCCCGGCGGACATCGCGTGCGCCCCCTAGGCGGCTGGGAAGCCCAGGCCGTCATATGACGTCCACCCAGGATGGGTCCCATCTGTGGACGTCATATTACAATAGCTGGGTAGGGAAGTGGTTAATAATGCTTAAAGTGAAACAATAAAAGTGTAATATTCCTTTAAATTTCATACCTGGGGGATGTCTATAGTATGCCTGTAAAGGGGCTCATGTTTCCCATGTTTAGAACAGTCTGACAGCAAAATGACATTTCAAAGGAAAAAAAGTCATTTAAAACTACTCGCGGCTATAATGAATTGTCGGTCCGACAATACACATAAAAGTTAATTGATAAAAACGGCATGGGATTTCCCCAGAGGGGAACTCCGAACCAAAATGCATGGGGGTCCCCCTAAATTCCATACCAGGCCCTTCAGGTTTGGTATGGATATTAAGGGTAACCCGGCGCCAAAATAAAAAAAAAATGGCGTGGGGTCCCCCTCAAAATCCATACCAGACCCTTCAGGTCTGGTATGGATTTTAAGGGGAACCCTGCGCCCAAATTTTTTTTTAAATGGTGTGGGGTCCCCCCAAAAATCCATACCAGACCCTTATCCTAGCATGCAACCTGGCAGGCTGCAGGAAAAGAGGGCGGATGAGAGAGCGCCCCCCCCTCCTTAACCATACCAGGCCACATGCCCTCAACATTGGGAGGGTACATTGAGGTAGCCCCCAAAGCACCTTGTCCCCATGATGGGGAGAAGGGCCTCATCCCCACAACCCTTGCCCGGTGGTTGTGGGGGTCTGCGGGCGGGGGGCTTATCGGAATCTGGAAGCCCCCTTTAACAAGGGGACCCCCAGATCTCGGCCCCCCCAAATGTACCCCTACCATTTCACAAAAAAGTGTCAAAAAGGTTAAAAAACACAAGAGACGTTTTTTGATAAGTCCTTTATTAATTTCTTCTTCTTTCAGCTTCTTCTTCCATCTTCTTTCTTCTGGTGTTCTTTCGGTGTTCCGAAAGAACACCCATGCCGTTTTTATCAATGAACTTTTATGTGCATTGTCGGAGCGACAATTCATTATAGCCGCGAGTAGTTTTAAATTACTTTTTTTCCTTTGAAATGTCATTTTGCTGTCAGACTGTTCTAAACACAGGAAACATGCGCCCCTTTAAAGGCATACTATAGACACGCCCCAGGTACGAAATTTAAAGGAATATTACACTTTTATTGTTTCACTTTAAGCATTATTAAAATCACTGCTCCCAAAAAAACGGCCGTTTTTAAAACTTCTTTTTGCATTGATACATGTCCCCTGGGGCAGGACCCAGGTCCCCAAACACTTTTTATGACAATAACTTGCATATAAGCCTTTAAAATTAGCAGTTTTGATTATTCATGTTCGTGTCCCATAGACTTTAATAGTGTTCGCATGTTCGAACAAATTTTTTGCCTGTTCGCATGTTCTGATGCGAACTGAACCAGGGGGTGTTCGGCTCATCCCTAGTGAGAAGCAGTTGTATGGGGCCGACCTGTGCAAGTATACTGTATATAGTATATGGAAGGGTTATAGATTAGGAGGTAGATGTTGACCCTGGATGTTGCCTTATGTTAAAATAAAGGCATCACCAAGAGGAATACTCTAATCCATGGAAGTGGTAAATCTTCCCCATGTAAACATTACTAGTCATGCATGAATTTAACATGAAAAAACACCTCTAAAGCTAGGTCTGCTTAAGTTCATTGATCGCTTATTGATGTGTGTGTATCATCAGTAATGATATAGCAAAGTAAATACGTTTACCTTAAACCAGTAATCTGTGTTCACAGAACAGGACCAAAATAGCTAATGTTAAACAGACTTGAAACCAAGATTTCTGTTTTAGCTATAATCCCCAGCTCCTTATGTCTAGGTAATATCCCTGTGTATCATTGTGTTGTCATTTTGGCAGTTTTCAACCTTCCATTCTTTTTTTACATCTCAGCACTGCTCAGTACTGTACTTTGTAGCCACATCTGAACTACATGCACTAACTCCAGCCAATGCTCTACAAGATCAGGTTTCCTCATTGTGACAACAGTAGAACATGCTTTTGCAATGTGCATTAGCATGGCCATTTACAGTCTGCATTTGGAGAGCCCATTACATGGTATCAATGCAGAAGAACAATTGCAGTGAGAGGGATACAGCACTGCCATCCTGTAACAGGAAGTGTCTGTGCAAAGAACTTTATGGCAGGATCACCTTGTACTGCAGATTTAAAAATATTGATAACGGCTTTCAAATGCATATATTCCTGATTCACAGTGACTGTCCCTCTTTTGGAACCAAATCCCTCTGTCTGTTCTTCTTAAGTTGTCCTTCTTTTTTGGTCTGGTGGACCTTTATATAAAATTGACCATACCATGCTACCCAAAGTGGCCTAACTGGGGGCCTGACAGGGTTCTTTTTTGTCTACAAACTTTGAGATAAAAAGTGTTCCTTTTTCTGATCTCAGAAAGTTGGAAGATTAAACATTATACACAATTTTAGTGGGCACAAATAATTTAATTTGTATGTAGAATGTAGAACAGAAACTATGGCAGTGTCAGGCAGGGTGTTTTAAAAGATAAGAATTCACTTAATAATTTAGCCAAATCAACATCCACATACTGTATATTCTGTAGTACTGCCATTGGGTAAATTAATAATTGAAAATAAAGACTATGGGGTTGATTTAACCACTTAAGGACCAGGCCGAAGGATTTGCCCCCTTAACCACTTGCCGGCCGGCCGCTGTCAAATGTATGGCACTCCTGCGCGAATCGCCGTAGCTGTATGGTGAATGCTTTAAGGAGTACAGGGGGCAGGCAGCGCACACCGCGTGATGTAGAAGCCATCGGCTACCCACGATTGCTCATGAGAAGGACAGAACAGAGA
Source organism: Aquarana catesbeiana (assembly GCF_042186555.1). Taxonomy (NCBI): domain Eukaryota; kingdom Metazoa; phylum Chordata; class Amphibia; order Anura; family Ranidae; genus Aquarana; species Aquarana catesbeiana. The sequence goes on from NC_133325.1 coordinate 305,187,777, forward strand.
TCTGTCAATGTAAACAGACAGATCTCCGTTCTGTCAGGGGAGTAGAGACAGATCGTCTGATCCTAGTACTTAGGAGCAGCGATCGGTCTCCTCTCCCAGTCAGTCCAATCCCCCCACAGTTAGAAACACACTGGTGGAACACACTTAACCCCTTGATCGCCCCCTAGTATTAACCTCTTCCCTGCCAGTGACATTTATACAGTAATCAGTGGCTATTTTAGCTCTGATCGCTATATAAATGTCAATGATCACAAAACAGTGACAAAAATGTCCGTTTTGTCCACCACAATGTCGCAGTCCCGACAAAAATCGCAGCTCGCCGCCATTACTAGTAAAAAAAACAGTAATAAAAATGTCATAAATCTTTCCCCTATTTTGTAGATGCTAAAACTTTTGCGCAAGACAATCAATATGCGCTTATTGCAATTTTTTTACCAAAAATATGTAGAAGAATACATAACTGCGGAAGGCATTTGTTTTTTTTATATATTTTTGGGGGAAATTTATTTAATAAATATATTTGGCGAGATTTATATTATAGTTTAACTGTATATATTTTACTGTTGCAGCATTCCAGGTGTAAATAATTGTAATAGGAAGACTGATCAAATGCAATAAACTAGAAAGCCAGAATAATAAAGCCAATTATCTGGAATTATCTGTTGAAAATATTACCATAAATGTAAAGTATTATTTTATAGGTATGGTATATGCTTCTTTAAAGGGGTAAATGATAGCTTAGAGTGTGTGAGATTCCAGACATACTTGTTCTGATTTTAAATTCTTTTAACTGGACGCATCCTACATGGCTTCTTTATAGCAAAAATGACAATTAAACTAAAGCTACTGTATTAAACTTGATGCCCAATACATTATTCTGTACAGAAAGTTGTTATTTTCTCAAAGTTTTCTAGTAGTTTTTTTTGTTTTGTTGTTTAGCAGCATGGGTATACACTGAAAAGAGATATTCATTTGTTTTCAACACTGAGTTTTAACAATGAAACAGGAAACATGACTAATATACATCTTAAAAGACTATTTTGAGTCAATTGTATTACTTTTTTTTTTTAGAAATGTTTGAAAGCAGCAGGGTTTTTTGTTTAAATCTCTAAAGAACCATAAATCTCAATGATGGTAAGAGGAAAGCCACATGCAGTAAAAAATATTTTTCCTTGATTATCTGAATTTACCATTATATGAAAAAATCACTTAGGCAAGGTTTGTAAACTACTAGCAAAACTCTATTGCAATTTCAGAAATAAAAAAACTTCATAAAAAATGCTGTTTATACGGCATCTCACAAAAGTGAGTACACTCCTCACATTTTTGTAAATATTTTATTATATCTTTTCATGTGACAACACTAAAGAAATTACACTTTGCAACAATGTAAAGTAGTGAGTGTACAGCTTGTATAACAGTGTATATTTTCTGCCCCCTCAAAATAATTCAACACACACACACAGCCATTAATGTCTAAACCGCTAAGTGAAAATGTCCAAATTGGGCCCAATTAGCCATTTTCTCTCCCTGGTGTCATGTGACTCATTAGTGTTACAACGTCTTAGGTGTGAATGGGGAGCAGGTGTGTTACATTTGGTGTTATCGCTCTCACTCTCTCATACTGGTCACTGAAAGTTCAACATGGCACCTCATGGCAAAGAACTCTCTGAGGAAATGAAAAAAAGAATTGTTGCTCTACATAAAGATGGCCCAGGCTATAAGAAGATTGCCAAGACCCTGAAACTGAGCTGCAGCACGGTGGCTAAGACCATACATCGGTTTAACGGGACAGGTTCCATTCAGAACAGGCCTCGCCATGGTCGACCAAAGAAGTTGAATGCACATGCTCAGCTTCATATCCAGAGGTTGTCTTTGGGAAATAGATATATGAATTCTGCCATCATTGCTGGAGAGGTTGAAGGGGTAGAGGGTCAGCCTGTCAGTGCTCCGACCATACGCCGCACACTGCATCAAATTGGTCTGCATGGCTGTCGTTCCAGAAGGAAGCCTCTTCTAAAGATGATGCACAAGAAAGCCCGCAAACAGTTTGCAGAAGACAAGCAGACTAAGGATATGGATTACTGGAACCATGTCCTGTGGTCTGATGAGACCAAGATAAACTTATTTGGTTCAGATGGTGTCAAGCGTGTGTGGAGGCAACCAGGTGAGGCGTACAAAGACAAGTGTGTCTTGCCTACAGTCAAGCATGGAGGTGGGAGTGTCATGGTCTGGGGCTGAATGAGTGCTCCCGGCACTGGGGAGCTACAGTTCATTGAGGTAACCATGAATGCCAACTTGAATTGTGACATACTGAAGTAGAGCATGATCCCCTCCCTTCGGAGACTGGGCGCAGGGCAGTATTCCAATATGATAACGACTCCAAACACACCTCCAAGACAACCACTGCCTTGCCTGAAAATAATGGTGGCCACACAAAATATTGACACTTTGGGCCCAATTTAGACATTTTCACTTAGGGGCTACTCACTTGTGTTGCCAGCGGTTAAGACATTAATGGCTGTGTGTTGAGTTATTTTGAAGGGACAGCAAATTTACACTGTTATACAAACTGTACGCTCACTACTTTAAATTGTAGCAAAGTGTCATTTCTTCAGTGTTGTCACATGAAAAGATATAATTAAATATTTACAAAAATGTGAGGGGTGTACGCACGTTTGTGAGATACTGTGGGTAATGTTTATAAATCCTACACATGTAGCACAATTTTAAACATTTAGGAGCTAACCTGTTCATATTACCTCTGGAATAACAGTGATGAGTTTTAAAAAATGCTGAAATAAATAAAAAAGAACTTACCACTGAAACCAATCAAGCTTATCGGAATTTCCACAAGCATTTCCTTTTGCCTCAATCCAATCCATAACCAAATATTCTAAAGTTCTTGGACTAGAAAACTTAAATGTTCCAATATAAAGATGCAGACATCACTCTGAATGATTCTGCCGGAGTTTGTATATTCAGTTACATAGTTACATAGTAGGTGAGGTTGAAAAAGACACAAGTCCATCGAGTCCAACCTATGTGTGTGACTATATGTCAGTATTACATTGTATATCCCCGTATGTTGCGGTCGTTCAGGTGCTTACCTAATAGTTTCTTGAAACTATCAATGCCCCCCACTGAGACCACCACTTGTGGAAGGGAATTCCACATCCTTGCCGCTCTTACAGTAAAGAACCCTCTACGTAGTTTAAGGTTAAACCTTTTTTCTTATAATTGTAATGAGTGGCCATGAGTCTTGTTAAACTCCCTTCTGCAAAAAAAGTTTTATCCCTATTGTGGGTCGCCAGTAGGGATGAGCTTCATGTTCGAGTCGAACGCATGTTCGACTCGAACATCGTGTGTTCGGTCGTTTGCCGAATTATGAATGTTATGGGCCATTTACGCCAAATTTGAGAGGCGCGTCACGGCCCATAATTCACTGCGGCATTGCAGTGCATTGCTGGCTGATGATTGGCCAAGCATGCACAATGACCTGCATGCTTGGCCAATCACAGCACCGTGTGTACAGAGAGCCGTAATTGGCCAAAGCCAGGGAGGCTTTGGCCAATTATGGCTCAGGGGGTTTAGTACACGCCCCACACTATATAAGGCCGCCTGTGTGGCTGCCTTGTGTAGTGTGTTGCGGCGACAGAGAGAGATAGATAGAAAGAGAAACAGTGTCATTTGATTTAAGTTAGACAGAGTAGGCAGGTCGAGTCAATTAACCGCACTTACAGTGTATTGTGTATATATATGCATCCCAGGTGTTATATATATATATGTATATATATATATATATATATATATATATATATATATATATATATATATATATATATACACACACACACACTGTATTCAGTTTAGCTAGATCAGTTCCTGTTATTCTCTTCCTAATATACTGACAGGCAGGCAGGTGTTTTTAAAGTATTTACAGTTAGTGTACTGTGTAACCCTGCACAGTTGCACCTACAGTATAGCTACCTGAAGCCAAGTGCTTGTGTGGTTCTTCTTATCCTATTAATAGCACAGGCAGGCTCTTGAAGTATTTACAGTTAGTGTACTGTGTACCCTGCACAGTTGCACCTACAGTATAGCTACCTGAAGACAGGTGCTTGTGTGCTTCTTCTGATCCTATTAATAGCACAGGCAGGCTCTTGAAGTATTTACAGTTAGTGTACTGTGTAACACTGCACAGTTGCACCTACAGTATAGCTACCTGAAGCCAAGTGCTTGTGTGCTTCTTCTGATCCTATTAATAGCACAGGCAGGCTCTTGATGTATTTCCAGTTAGTGTACTGTGTACCGTGCACAGTTGCACCTACAGTATAGCTACCTAAAGCCAGGTGCTTGTATGATTCTTCTGATCCTATTAATAGCACAGGCAGGCTCTTGAAGTATTTACAGTTAGTGTACTGTGTAACCCTGCACAGTTGCACCTACAGTATAGCTACCTGAAGCCAAGTGCTTGTGTGCTACTTCTGATCCTGTTAATAGCACAGGCAGGCTCTTGATGTATTTCCAGTTAGTGTACTGTGTAACCCTGCACAGTTGCACCTACAGTATAGCTACCTGAAGCCAAGTGCTTGTGTGGTTCTTCTTATCCTATTAATAGCACAGGCAGGCTCTTGAAGTATTTACAGTTAGTGTACTGTGTACCCTGCACAGTTGCACCTACAGTATAGCTACCTGAAGACAGGTGCTTGTGTGCTTCTTCTGATCCTATTAATAGCACAGGCAGGCTCTTGAAGTATTTACAGTTAGTGTACTGTGTAACACTGCACAGTTGCACCTACAGTATAGCTACCTGAAGCCAAGTGCTTGTGTGCTTCTTCTGATCCTATTAATAGCACAGGCAGGCTCTTGATGTATTTCCAGTTAGTGTACTGTGTACCGTGCACAGTTGCACCTACAGTATAGCTACCTAAAGCCAGGTGCTTGTATGATTCTTCTGATCCTATTAATAGCATAGGCAGGCTCTTGAAGTATTTACGGTTAGTGTACTGTGTAACCCTGCACAGTTGCACCTACAGTATAGCTACCTGAAGCCAAGTGCTTGTGTGCTACTTCTGATCCTGTTAATAGCACAGGCAGGCTCTTGATGTATTTCCAGTTAGTGTACTGTGTACACTGCACCGTTGCACCTACAGTATAGCTACCTGAAGCCAGGTGCTTGTGTGCTTCTTCTGATCCTATTAATAGCACAGGCAGGCTCTTGAAGTATTTCCAGTTAGTGTACCGTGTACCCTGCACAGTTGCACCTACAGTATAGCTACCTGAAGCCAGGTGCTTGTGTGCTTCTTCTGATCATTTTAATAGCACAGGCAGGCTCTTGAAGTATTTACAGTTAGTCTACTGTGTAACCCTGCACAGTTGCATCTACAGTATGGCTACCTGAAGCCAAGTGCTTGTGTGTTTCTTCAGATCCTATTGTGAGGGATGTACTCACGTTTGTGAGATACTGTAGGTAATGTTTATAAATCCTACACATGTAGCACAATTTTTAACATTTAGGAGCTAACCTGTTCATATTACCTCTGGAATAACAGTGATGAGTTTTAAAAAATGCTGAAATAAATAAAAAATAACTTACCACTGAAACCAAACAAGCTTATCGGAATTTCCACAAGCATTTGGTGATGCTGCCAGAGTTTGTCTATTCAGTTACATAGTTACATAGTTACATAGTAGGTGAGGTTGAAAAAAGACATAAGTCCATCGAGTCCAACCTATGTGTGTGACTATATGTCAGTATTACATTGTATATCCCCGTATGTTGCGGTCCTTCAGGTGCTTACCTAATAGTTTCTTGAAACTATCGATGCCCCCTGTAATCTGTGACATGCCCACCAGGTGGAACTCAACGTTGGCCATGCTGCAGTGGCTGCACATGCAGCAGAGGGTCATCAATGAGTACCTGTGTGACTATGGCACCAGGACAGGGTCAGGGGAGCTTGTTTTTTTTCCCCCATGCCAGTGGGCCATGATCAGGGATGCATGCACTGTCCTGTCACCATTTAAAGAGGCCATGAGGATGGTGAGCAGTGACAGTGCATGCATCAGTGACACTGTCCCCCTTGTCCACCTGGAGCACATGCTGCGTAGAATAATGGACAGTTGGGCACTTGAGGCAGAACAGAGGCAGGAAGAGGAGGACTTCCTTAGCTCTCAAGGCCCCCTTTAATCAGACAGTGTTCCTACGTGCCCCCTGATCACACAGGAAGAGGAGGAGGAGGATGATTGTGTCAGCATGGAGGTGGAGCCTGGCACTCAGCATCAGCAGCAGTCTTTAAGGGATCATTTACAGTCCCAAAAAACCCATGGACTTGTACGTGGCTGGGAGGAGGTGGCTGCGGATCATGTCGTCTTTAGTGACCCAGAGGACTCCGGACCGAATGCCTCAGCAAACCTACGCTGCATGGCCTCCCTGATCCTGCAAAGCTTGCAGAAGGATCATCATATTCGTGGTATCAAGGAGAGGGATCGTTACTGGCTGGTAACCCTCCTTGATCCACGTTACAAGGGTAAGGTTGCAGACCTTATCTTGCCATTGCAGAGGGAGCAGAGGATGAAACATCTTTGGGAGGCCTTGCAGAAAGGTCTGTGCAATGCGTTCCTAGAGACAGGGAGGTTACAAACTCCTGTTCCTGGACAATGTGTTGCTGAAGCTTCGGTCAGTCAAAGAAGGATCGGTGGAGAAGGTGACCATCTGACCGATGCATTCAGACAATTTTTTAGTCCACAGCCCCAAGGTATGATCGGTTCCAGCAACCATCGCCAGTGTCTGTTTTACATGGTGCAGGAATACCTAGGGGCAAGATCTGACTTGGACACCTTTCCCACCGAAAATCCTCTGAGTTACTGGGTCTTGAGGATGGATCACTGGCCAGAGCTTGCACAGTATGCAATTGAGCTACCGGCCTGTCCTGCATCCAGCGTTCTTTCAGAACGCACATTCAGTGCTGCTGGAGGCTTTGTAACCGATCACAGGGTGCACCTGTTCACCGACTCGGTCGATCGACTGACCTTCATAAAAATGAATCAGTCTTGGATCACCACCAGATACCAAGCACCTGATGCTGATGTAACCGAATAATTTTTTTTTAAATGTCAGATTCCTTCAAAACTCCCAATGCTGATGCTGAGTGACTATCCTGTTATGCTGAGTGACTATCCTCTTCCTCCTCAATGATCATGCTAATAGCTTGTAAGAATATTTTTGGTTCTGGGTGCTGCCACCAGTGGCTAAGGCCCAATTTTTCTGCCCCTGTTTAACAATTTACAAATTTTACAATTTTTTAATGCAATACTTTGCAGCAGGGCTCGTTCCTGCGCTCCAACTAGAGTATCTGTGAGGGGTTGCAGTGTTGTGGCACCAGCACCAGTGCCTAAGGCCCAATTTTTCAGCCCCTGTTTAACAGGGGCGTGTAATTACAATTTTTGATGCAATACTTTGCAGCAGGGCTCGTTCCTGCGCTCCAACTAGAGTATCTGTGAGGGGTTGCAGTGTTGTGGCACCAGCACCAGTGCCTAAGGCCCAATTTTTCAGCCCCTGTTTAACAGGGGCGTGTAATTACATTTTTTGATGCAATACTTTGCAGCAGGGCTCGTTCCTGAGCTCCAACTAGAGTATTTGTGAGGGGTTGCAGTGTTGTGGCACCCGTGCCCAAGGCCCAATTTTTCTGCCCCTGTTCAACAGGGACATGTAATTACAATTCTTGATCTAATATTTCACAGCAGGGCCCATTTCTGCACCCACCAAGAGTAACTGTGAGGACTTACAGTTTTGTGGCACCAGCACCACCATCACCAAAGGCCCAATTTTTCTGACCCTGTTCAACAGGGGCATGTAATTACAATTCTTGATCTAATATTTCACAGCAGGGCCCTGTGAGGGTTTACAGTGTTGTGGCAACACCAACACCTAAGGCCCCAATTTCTGCAGAATATATAGGACAGGCCCCTACTTTAAAACATCCAACTTACAAACAACTCCTACTTGCAAACAGAAGGAGACAACAGGAAGTGAGATGAAATCTACCCATAGTTAGGGAAATTTTCTCCTGTAAGAGTTAATATGGGAAAAACTTTTTTCCTTTCCACTGATGCTTTATCACCAATCCTTGTTTCACTAAAAACCCCAAATTTTCAAAAAACATTTGTCATTGGGACAGAACGTGAGGTGAAATCTTCTGAAGAGGAGCACAGACAGCAAAACAAATGTCACAGGGGTGATAACCCTTCCACATTTTTCCAAAAAGCTTAAAATAGATTTTTTTGGCTTGATACATGTCCCCTGGGGCAGGACCCGGGTCCCCAAACCCTTTTTAGGACAGTACCATGCAAATTAGCCTTTAAAATTAGCACTTTTGATTTTGAACGGTCGAGTCCCATAGACTTCAATGGGGTTCTAACGTTCGTGCGAAGTTCCGTTCGCAGGTTCTGGTGCGAACCGAACCAGGGGGGTGTTGGGCTCATCCCTAGTCACCAGTATGGTATTTGTATATTGAAATCATATCCCCTCTCAAGCGTCTCTTCTCCAGAGAGAATAAGTTCAGTGCTCGCAACTTTTCCTCATAACTAACATCCTCCAGATCCTTTATTAACTTTGTTGTCCTTCTCTGTATGACCTGGTTCAGAATCTGAAGTCTGCTAAGCAAAGGATCATAATATGCACTGAATAGCCACATTATTTTTTAAATAAATACATTGAATTTTCCAGCATTACCCATGGCAGACAGCCTGTTGAGACTCATGGCAGGTTTGTCCCAGCTAGCTAATGAAAACACACTTTCTTGGGTGTCTGGTTAAAGAGTAACATCTTCACTTTGGTCGGGAGCTTGTCTATGAGGTGTAAACCTAATTTATCTTGGCTCTAGAGCCTTTGGTGATAAAGTTAAGACACACTAAAGATAAACAAGGCATCAACTGTGGAGATCGGGAACACAAATGCACCCTGTTTGCCGATGACATAATAATGTTCCTCTTCTCCCCTATTACGTTCATCCTCAACTTATACTCAGTTTTGCAACAGGTTTCATGTTTTCTGGCCATAAGGTCAACCACTCCAAATCACAAGCGTTAAATATTTAATTATCCAGCCCATTAAAAACTCTTTCTCGTTTCAATGGCAAACAGTGGCTCTTCCCTACTTAGGCACCTACGTATTGTAACTCCTCCCCTGCAAACACTATATCAAAAAAATGAGCCCCTATACTCAAAACATTCTGATGACCTTAACAAATGGAAGACAGACTCCCAAACATGGTTCAATGGATTGCACTCTATAAAAATGAATATCCGCCCTCAAATACTATATTAAAACAAAAGATCTTTCAACAGAAGTTGCTGAAGTTCATCTGGGGAGACAAGAGACCTAGGGTGAATAGATGAAGACTATATACACCTAAGCAGAGGGATGGCCTGGGAGTCCCAGACCTAGCCAAACTATTATATGCCTCACAGCTGGTCCAGTTGATCAGATATCCTACCCAGAAATCATATGCACTGTGGATGAAATTAGGATCTTCCCTCTACCTGCCAAGGATGATTAGCCATCTGATGTGGTTACCTGCTAAAGATAGACCTGTATTCTTATGCCCTACTTTGTCATTCTCATCGAACCTTTGGGATAGGCTGTCTGGGACCTACAAATTCAGGTCTCAGCATAATCCTCTGGCTTCATTGTTCTATAACTCCGCTTTCACCGCTTTCACCCCGAGTCTGTCGCCACAAGATTTTGCCTGATGGACTAACAAAGGTTTATTGTGAATAGCAGATTTGTATGATAGTCGTGGCATCTTAGCAAAGCAATTTTTGCAAGAAAAGTATCAACTGCCATATACGGAATTCTATAGATATACTCAGCACATTTTATAGCCTTGTTTTTTTTTACTTCCTACACATCTATGGAACATCTTTGCAGGAATTACAATAAGTTTGCAGGTCATATATCCGAAATACTGTATCTACCAAATTGTTCTATTAGGACAAATTGGAACAAGATACGGCAAAGACGTTTGATGTAGATGATTGGTATATGCTAGCACAGCAAGTCCCTAAGACATGCATTAATACCGCAATAATAAAAACTAATTATAACCTACTCTTGAGGTGGTATATGGTACTTCTCGTGTGTCCTGGGAGCCTCCTCAAAGTGTTTTTGAGGTTGTGGCTCGGAGGGCACAGCATACCACATACGCATATGTAAATTTATTTACTCTCTTACTCAAGTGAATCTCATGAAATGTCCCCAACAGGCCCTTAGGTGATCAACAAGTGGAGGGGACACCAAGACACATGAGACACTTAATCACAGTTATCTTTGTAGCAGCCAAAATTTCTATCAGTTGTATGATGCTCTGTGCAATGGCCTTTGTGTCCTTTGTTTACGTTTGAAAATCTCTTAAAAAAATTATTGGAAACAAAAAATATGTCTTGCACTATGTTTTGAAATGCACCACAGAACGTTTGAATCTGTTCCTTGTGGTTTGCTGTAGCAAACTATACCAATTCATTACAGGTGTAATTAGGAATAAGTATAAACAAAAAAGTCAGTGCTACTACCCATACACCACATAGATAGCAGAGCTCCCAGGTGCTTGATCCATAGTTGCTGGCTGAGTAGCGTAATCTAGAATGATCCACATTCTGGTTGTTGCTCTTAAAATTTCTTCATTTTATTGAATAGCCACAGTGAACAAACACAGATTAAGTCAGTTGACACATTTTAGGACTAAGGCCTTATAGGCTGAAACGCGTCAACTGACTTAATCTGCGTTTGTTCACTGTAGCTATTCAATAAAATGAAGAAATTTTAAGAGCAACAACCAGAATGCAGATAATTTTTTCTACATTAAGAATAACTTGCAATGTATAAATCATGTACTATTGCTCATTTAGAGCAGGTTTACACTACAATTTGCTTTACTCCAAATGCATTGTAGCACTGCACACGCACTGGAATTATGAAGTAAAGATGCTCACTAGTGTGATGCTTGGAACAAGTGACCAAAAGCTGGCCTGTCATAGAAGTAAGGCAGGAAAATGTTTTTTTGGGAGATTTTCAGATAGGCTTCTGGAGAGGGTGTGTGTGGGGGGGTGTTAAACATGCTACAGATATGACACTTATACAACATTTTTCCAAATTACACAATGTATTTTAACCTGCAGGGTTAAAAAGATGAACTTACAGTAGCCTTAACAACGTCTGTAAATGTATTGCTGTAAGGTATTCAGGATAAGTAAGAATATCTATCCTATTAGTCATTTGCACTAAATAGAAATGTATTATTTGTTTTCACACATTTCTAGTGGGTTCTCCAGTGTTCCTGGGAGAGTGCACTGACTTAAAGGGACATACTAAAAATAACCTATTTGTATACCTGAGTTCAGGTATAGCTCAACAGGACTGGAATGCATAGTGTCCCCTCTGCAAGAAGCTTGCATTCTGGTCCACAGTATGAGGGCACGGGACAATACTGGGAGTTTATTTATTTGGGCTATGACATCATAGAGGGAATGAAAACTCCCTAACTACCCTGAACCTTTTGTACGTAAGCAAATGTTTAATCTCTATTGAATCTTACTCACATGGTGGATTATAGAGGGACCTGTCAGACCTGTCAGACACTCTGCAATGACCCAAAAGACTAGTAAGAATACAGTACAATGGGTCCCTTAACTAATTCTCTATTTGCTGAGTGGATTATCAATTTTAGAGCCAATCTCAGTGTTCATTCCACTGAATAATCAGCCACAATTTGTTATTTACACTATTCTAAAATAACATAGCCTTATCAAATAAACTAATAGGAATCCATATATGTAACCCATATACCACAATCTTCATCATCTACAATATCATTCTGTGTCTGTTACAGTTTTTCATTACAGCAGATTGATGCATTATTATGCTTTTATCTGATAATATGTTTGAAATGGATTCTCTAGAGACAGTTTTTCCTACCACTACAGTTACTTTTAACTGATCAGTTTGTGGTTTAGAGAAATCATTCATCATTAGTGCCATTAACAAAGAAAGGGGCAGGGGGCATATTTTCAGATGGGGTCTTTCTCAAAGTGGGGGTATTTCTAAAAGTGGGAGAACTTCTGACTCTGCACTCATCATCTGAATGAATCATCTGAAAATTTCTTCTCTGTCTCTTCACAGGTATGCTCTTACTGCTGCAACTCCAGCTATAATTGCAATATTGAAAACTGCTCTCCTTATGTCTCTTTAACTCTAGTATGCTCTTACTGCTGCAACTCCAGCTATAATTTCAATGTTGAAAACTGCTCTCCTTATAGGCCTGTACATGTGATATGAAAATCCAAATTAAAATTTAGTATGCAAACGATCTGCCGATTTTCGGATCGTTAGTATGGTGCTTTCGACAGCCGATTCCGTTTTTTTGTCCAACAAAAGCTGGATGTGCAGACTAAAAAAATGTTGTCGGATGTGAATACAATGTCTGATTTTCATATATAATTAGTATGGTTTTCATACGAAAAAAATAATAAGAGCAAGACTACGCATGTTAAAAAACAAAAGAATACATACAAAACTATTCAACACATTACTTAACTTCTGAAGTTGAATTCTGTCATACGAGAATTTTCGTATGGTGAGTAACCTCTTCACTTTCGACATGAGACCAGCATGCAACAAAATGAATGGTCGTCCGAAAATCTGATTGTGTGTACGAGGCTTATGTCTCTTTACCTCTGGTATGCTCTTACTGCTGCAACTTTAGCTATAATTCCAATATTTAAAACTGGTCTCCTTATGTCTCTTTAAATCTGGTATGCACTTATTGCGGCACTCCTTCTGACCTCTATCCTTAACCACTTGCGGACAAGCCGCTGCAGTTGTACTGCGGCAGAACGGCGTGGCTGGGCGAAACAAGGTTATGTTACGTCGCTTCGTCCTGTGGCCACTAGGGGTGCGCGCGAGCGCGCTGCTCGCCCCCGGAGTCGGTGTGAGTGCCTTGCAGTCACAATTACTGCCGGGCTCCAGTGATCGCTGCTGACACATGGAGAACCGGGATCTGTGTGCGTAAATACACAGTTTCCAGTTCTCTGAGGGGAGAAGAGACAGATCGTCTGTTCAGACAGAGTCTGAACAGCGATCTATCATCTCCCCTACACAGTCCCCTCCCCCTTCAGTTAGAACACACACTAGGGAACACAAATAATCCCTTGATCGCCCCCTAGTGTCAACCCCTTCTCTGCCAGTGACCTTTTTACAGTAATCAATGCATTTTTATAGCACTGATCACTGTATAAATGCCAATGGTCCCAAAAATGTGTCAAAATTGTCCGATGTGTCCACCATAATGTCGCAGTCCTGATAAAAATTGCAGATCGCTGCCATTACTAGTAAAAAAAAACTAATATTAAAAATGCCATAAAACTATCCCCTATTTTGTAGATGCTATAACTTTTGTGCAAACCAATAAATATACGCTTATTGCGATTTTTTTTACCAAGAATATGTAGAAGAATACATATTGGCCTAAACTGAGGGAAAAATTGTTTTTGTTTTTTTTTTTCAAAATTGTCGCTCTTTTTTTGTTCATAGCGCAAAAAAAATGCAGAGGTGATCAAATACCACCAAAAGAAAGCTCTATTTGTGGGAAAAACGGACGTCAATTTTGTTTGGGTGCAATGTCGCACGACCGCGCAATTGTCAGTTCCGACGCAGTGCCGAATCACAAAAAGTGCTCTGGTCAGGAGGAGGGTAAAATCTTCCGGGGCTGAAGAGGTTAAACTAACTTTTCTTCACCCCTCTTCTCCACCCCACAGGTTATATATATCCCCCTCACTTCTATCCTCTACTTCAGTCGTAGGCAAACTCGGCCCTCCAGCTGTTTTGAAACTACATGAGACATTGTAAGACCCTGACAATCACAGGCATGACTCCTAGAGGCAGAGGCATGATGGGATTTGTTGTTTCACCACAGCTGGAGTGCTGAGGTTGCCTTCCCCTGCTCTACTTATTGCTGCTCCCACCAACTCCTGCTAATTCTAAATCCACACGCACAAAATAACTCAAGGACACTGGAGCATGTCCCTTCATATAAATCACACTCCCACATTACCTCTCTCACCCTTCTGCTTTTCCTAACCTGTGCAGATATATGCCCAAACCCTGGGCCTCCATCATTCCACTATACTGTACACAATGCACCCATTACCCTGCACCCTCTTGCTGCAGTCGTAATGCACACAATCTAGTTCCAATTTCTCGTTTTCCCAAGACCAGACTCCCTTTCTCCGTCTGTAACAAACTCACCTCTCTCTCCATGATATCTTTATTGCTAACTCTTTTTATCTACTCGCTATTACCGAAACCTGGCTTCATGAATCCAACACTGCGTCTTCTGCTGCCCTATTGCATAGTGGTCTTCTCTGGACTGACTCGCCCAGATTCAGTGGATGCAAGGGGGGGGTGTTGGAATCCTTCTAGCCCCACATAGCACCTTTCAGGTACTTCACCCACCTCCCTCTCTGTCACTCTCCTCATTTGAGGCACAATGCATTTGTCTTTTCTCTCCAGTTTCTCTAAGGATTACTGTGATCTTCCCGGCCCCTGGACAGGTATCAACCTTTCTAGATGACTTCTCTGCCTGGCTACCCTACTTTCTAACTTCTGAAATCTCCACAATTATTCTCGGGGATGTCAACATCCCTACCAATACTAACACTCCTGCTACTCCCAAACTTTTCAGTCTAACCTCCTCCTCTGACCTGAAGCAATGGATACATGCTTCCATTCACTCTGAAGGCAATACTCTTGACCTGGTTTTCTCCCACCTATGCAGTCAGTGCACCCTCTTCAACAATCCCTTCTGTCTCTCTCATCACTACCTTATTAGTTTCACACTCTCCCTCTCCTCCACCTCCTCTCCCTCCAACTGCCTAACAGCTACCCATAGAAACCTACGCCTTCTTAACCCTTCTCTTCTCTACTCTGCTACTGACCACCTCTATGACAAAATAGCACCCCTGTCCTGCACCGACCTAGCCACTTTTGTCTAACACACTTCACTTTTAGCCTCCCTGGACACACTGGTCTCTCTCACTACACACAGAGTCAGACCCTTACCCCTTCAACCTTGGCAAACAGATGACACTAGAAGTCTGAAAAAACTTAGCCGTGCTCTTGAGTGACTAATGTCACTAAGTGACATTAGACTAATGCCGCGTACACACGGTCGGACTTTTCAGCTACAAAAGTCCGACAGCCTGTCCGACAGACTTTCGACGGACTTTCGACGGACTTGCGGCGGACTTTCTAACGAACAGACTTGCCTACACACGATCACACAAAAGTCCGTCGAATTCTTACGTGATGACGTACACCGGACTAAAATAAGGAAGTTGATAGCCAGTAGCCAATAGCTGCCCTAGCGTGGGTTTTTGTCCGTCAGACTAGCATACAGACGAGCGGATTTTTCGACCGGACTCGAGTCCGTCGGAAAGATTTGAAGCATGTTTCAAATCTAAAGTCCGTCGGATTTGAGGCTGAAAAAGTCAGTTGAAAGTCCGGAGAAGCCCACACACGATCGGATTACCAGCCAGCTTTAGTCCGTCAGCGTCCGTTGGACTTTTGTAGACGAAAAGTCCGACCGTGTGTACGCGGCATAAGTGTTAGAAAGATTTCAAACGGTATAAATCCGCCCTACAAAAATACAATTCCTGCCTCCTCACTGCCAAGCAGACCTATTTTATCACTCTCATTAACAACTTATCACCCTGTCCCTGCCACGGAGATCGCCAATCACTTGAAACAGAAGATTGAAACAATTTGTGAGGAGATCTCTGCTGTTCTGACCTTCCACGCTTTACACTTCATGCCCACAGGTAACAATCATTACTTCCCTCATTCAACCCCACCAGTATAGATGAGGTTGCTAAAATACTTGCTAACGTCCACCTAACCACCTACCCTCTGGATCCTGATCCCTCGCAAATGCTAAGTTCACCCACTGACTCTATTCTACACTCTCTAACCCACATCTTCAATCTCTCCCTCTCTTCTGGCATCTTCACCAACTCTCTAAAACATGCACTAGTCAGCCCCATACTTAAAAAGCCTTCACTGGACCCAACCAATCTTAACAACCTATGCCCAATCTCCTTGCTCCCCTTTTTATCCAAACTCCTTGAATGTCTGGTCTACAACCGACTGAGCAACTACCTTGCCAAGAATAGCCTTCTTGAACCCCTTCAGTCTGGATTTTGTCCTCAACACTCCACTGAAACTGCTCCCCCAAAATAAACAAACGATCTACTAACAGCCAAAACCAATGGAAACTATTCTGTACTCCTACTCTTGGACCTTTCTGCTGCCTTTGATAGGGTTGACCACCCCCTCCTCCAAAAAAAAAACTCCACGCTGTTGGTTCTCCGTGACTGGACTCTTTGCTGGTTCTCTTTCTATGTATCCAACCGCACCTTTAGAGTTATTGACAACTCTACTTCTTCCTCTCCTCTTCCTTTCTCTGTTGGGGTCCCCCAATGTTCTGTTCTTGGGCCTTTCCTATTTTCAATCCACACCTCCTCCCTGGGTCAGCTGATAGCCTCCTATGGCTTTAAATACCATTTCTTTGCTGACGGCACCCAACTCTATTTCTCTACCCCCTCAGCTCACTCCCTCAGTCTACTCACGTATCACTAATTTACTAATAGATATATCAGTCTGGATGTCACACCACTACTCAAACTCAATCTATCCAAAAACAAACTTATAATTTTTCCTCCACCACATGCCCCTTCCCCTGATCTTTCTGTCAAAATCGATGGCACAACTATCAGCCCATGCCGGCATGCCAAGGTCCTAGGTGTAGTCCTGGACTCAGAACTCAGAACTTTAAGTGCCATTTCCAATAACTGTCCAAATCTTGCTGCCTCAACCTCTGCAACATCTCCAAAATAAGCACCTTTCTAACCAATGACACAACAAAACTCTTAATTTACTCCCTGGTCATCTCTCTCCTCGACTACTGCATCTCCCTACTCATTGGCTTACCTCTACATAGGCTACCTCCCCCTTCAATCCATCATGAATGCTGCTGCCAGACTTATCCACCTTATCAATCTGTGTCTGCTACTCCTCTCTGTGAATCCCTCCAATGGCTTCCGCTCACCCAACAAATTATATTCAAAATACTAACAACAACTTTCAAAGCCATCCACAAATTAGCCCCCAGCTACATCACTTGCCTACTCCCATAATACCAACCTAATCGTTCTCTTCATTCCTCTCAAGGCCTCCTGCGCTCTAGCTCCCTCGTCACCTCCACTTTTTCTCGCCTCCAGGACTTTTCCAGAGCCTCGCCAATCCTATGGAACGCCTTACCCCAACCCGTCCAATTATCTGCTTCTCTATTAGCTTTTAGATGATCCCTGAAAACCCTCCTCTTCAGAGAAGCCTATCCTACAAAAACCTAACAAGTGCATTTTCATTTCTCCATCAGTTCCTCCCCCCCAGTTATTGCCTTTTCTTTCACCTGACCCTCCCTTCTAGAATGTACAGTAAGTTCTAACGAGCAGGGTCCTCGGATTCTGCCTGTATTGAATTGTATTGTAACTGTACTGTGTGCCCTCATGTTGTAAAGCACTGTGCAAACTGTTGGCCCTATATAAATCCTGTATAATAATAATAATAATGATGATAATAATAATAAAAATGATGTGATGAAAATAAATTATTTGAAACCTGAGATTGTATTACGCATGGGAATATAGTGGGACTGTACGCAGACTGAGATTGCATTTGCTGTGACAATGTTCTTACTGTAACAGTAACTGGCCCAACCTCAATCAGCATGTGGCCCAACCCCAGAAGTCAATTACTTGATCTATTCCTGTGGATGAAGAATGTTGAAAAACTTTTCTTTATCAGCAGCTGCAACCAATAGGCTACAGTCACTTATCAATGTCCTATTTCCGGGGAGGGGGGGTTGCTTGTGGTTGGGAGTTTGGATCAGCCTGCTGGTAAAAGCAAACAAAAAAAAGCATCTATAACCAGCAGCCAACTGGCTCCCTGTTGGAGTGTTCAGAACACAACAGCTTAGTGGGGGAGATCGCTGTACTAATGTCAGGTCCGACCGGATGTGTCCCTTGTACTTTTGCCCATTAGCTAAAATCCTCCTCCATCAATGCCCCCTCCCCCAAGTGTATATTATGGTGCAGCGGTGGTTAATAGAACTGTGGGAGCTGCCACACTTTCTGCAAGCACCGTCATTCATAAAAACTTGTGCTACAGGTTCAATGAATAAAATAAGATCTATAAATGGATGGGGCGGGCCTTTCAATCTCTGCTCATCCTCCATGCATGGTTAAACTCTTTTTTATATGAGGTTTTAAATACAGTTATGTTTAGGACACTGATAAAATGAAGATCCCAATTAATTATAAGAATTTTATTAAGGCAGTTTACTTAAAAATATCATCTCTTGATTGCTTTAGAAAACACAAAGGATGTCTCATTTTGGTTTTGCCAATTAAGCTTCAAAGCTCAAGTTTAGACACTTCCCACACTAGTACCATCAAATATGCCCTTTATTATGTAAAAGATTTCAAGATTTTAAGATTTTAAATTTCAGGCAAATATTCTGACTGAAAGATTTTTGGAAAAAGGTTACAGTTTTCAGTCTCTCCAGTCCACCTTAAATCAACTCAATTGCATGAATAGGGTGGATTTTCTGAGAGAGAAATCTCCACAGGAGAGGGATGAAGGCATACCTTTTATTCCATTCATTACAACCTTTTCAGTGCAACATCAGAATATTAAAAACCTTATTTATAAACATATTTTGGGGAATGATCGGATGCTCAAGTCTGTCTCACCAGACAGACCACAGGCTATTTTTAGGGGTGTACCTTAGTAACAAAATTGGTCCAAACGTATCTAAAGTGATTGTAAACCTTCGTTTTTTGTTTTTTTTTAAATAACAAACATATCATACTTACCTCCACTGTGCAGTTTGTTTTGTACAGTGTGACCCAAATCCTCGTCTTCTGGGGTCCCCGGAGACACTCGCGGCTCCGCCTCGCATCAGCGCTCTCCCTGGGGGTTACATTGCGGGCACGCTCCCGAGTCCAGCATTTGTGTTC
Organism: Aquarana catesbeiana; assembly: GCF_042186555.1. NCBI lineage: Eukaryota > Metazoa > Chordata > Amphibia > Anura > Ranidae > Aquarana > Aquarana catesbeiana. The sequence goes on from NC_133325.1 coordinate 305,206,908, forward strand.
ATAGACACAGAATGCCGAAATCGGCCCCACCCCTCGGCACCCACGTAATTAGATTTGATTGACAGCAGCGGAATCCAATGGCTGCGCTGCTATCAATCTATTTGATCTCGATTGGGAGACCATCGGGGCCTGGTGATTTATAATTGGCCATTTCTGATACTGCCATTTTGATCTCTTCTATAGTGATTGGTCTTTCCAATTCATCAACATCCATCCCCTCCAGTGTTGGTATGTCGATATTTTGAAAAAATTTGTCCATTTCCCCCTCATCCATGGTCCCACTAGATTTATATAACCCCTTGTAGTATTCTTTAAACGTCTCAGTAATTATTTCTAATTGAGATGATGTCTCGCCTTCCGAGGTCTTAATGGCCGGGACCACGGATTGGGGGGAGCCGGACTTGACTATATGAGCCAGTATCTTTCCAACTTTTTCCCCTTCCCCATACATGACTTGTTTCTGAAATGCCCTTTTATTTTCTACTTTCCTAGTTATTATATCTTTATACCTTTGTTGTTTATTCTCCCACACTCTCTGTTTTTCAGGGGAAGGTTCATTTGTGTACTCTCTTTCAGCATCAATTAATTCCCTCTTGAACCGCTCCTCCCAGTCCCGGGATGTTTTTTTAATTTTTGACACCTTCTGTATAAGTGAGCCCCTTAGGTATGCCTTCAGTGGGTCCCACAACACCCCCTTCGATGTGGTACCCAAGTTAAACTTTATGAATTCTTTCAATTCTGCTATTACCCCTTCCTGATTCTCTATTACTTCCAACCAAGCTGGATTCAACTTCCATGTTCTATAGGTTTTCTTATGACCCGGGTTTATCGAGATTGTGAGCAGAGAATGGTCCGATACCCCTCTAGGTTGATATTTTATGTTATTTATTACTTGTGATGCTAAGCCATTACCTAAAACTAAATCTATCCTTGACAGTGAAGCACAGGAGCTCGAGTAGCACGAAAACTGCAAGGCCCTCGGGTTCCGTATTCTCCAGATGTCAAACAGCCCTGCTTCTTGAAGGAATTGTCTTAACCGGTTTTCCTGCATACGTTGACTCTGTTTCCCCCCAGGGAATCTATCTACTTTATTATCCAAAACCATGTTAAAATCCCCGACAACTATAACTGGTAATCCAGTCTTGTCAATTATAAATTCCATAAGGTTATACATAATATCCAGTTTAAATGGGGGAGGAATATATATATATATAAATTAGTCAGTACACATTCCAGATTCTCCATTACACAATGTAGGAGCACATACCGCCCCTCTTCGTCTATCCTGCACTGTCTGCAAGTGAACGCTACCCCACCGCCAATCAAAGTTGATACTCCTCTAGAGTAGGAGGTATATGTAGAGTGGAACTGGTGTTGATATCTCTTGTTCCACAAATTATTTTTAGTGTCTTTTGTCAGGTGTGTCTCTTGCAGACAGGCAATTTCAACTTTAAGTGTATCTAAACCATCATATACTGCTGCTCGTTTAACAGGGGAGCCCAACCCTCTAACAGTCCATGACCCAATGTTCAGGACCATGATTTATTGCTTATGTTTATGAACAGGAGATCCTGAGTTAAGGGGAAAAGGCAGTAGTAGAGGCGAGCAAAACACCAACACAAACAAAAAAAAAAAAAAAAAAAAAAAAAGAAACACACCACCACTAAGTCCCCTCCCTAACGCCTTATGTTCCCGACTAACTAAAGTGCTTATCTCTACTAATAAGAGGCGTTTTTCCCCAACACTCAACCTTTTTACTTTAGTGTCTTCAAATCCTAAGGACCTATGCATAATACACGTGACGTACGTATTTACCATAACTATTTATAATTTACTAGTGTATTCAGTGCAACCTTGTGAAAGAATATATTATTTTTGTACAATAAGAATTTCCTTATAATCCTGTAATTCAAACGTACCCTTTTCTGTATCTTCATACTATAATCATTACCCTCCCCTTCCCGCCTCCCCCATCCCTCCCCTCCCCCCCCACACCATTCTAGGTCCCCCTTGTAGGCTACAAACAGTATGGGGAGGTACTATTTCAGGAACTTTTGGACGTATTTAATTGGGCAAAAGAGCAAGGGAGGTTACCCACTTCAATGACAGAAGCCACAATAATAGTATTGCATAAAGAGGGGAAAGACCCCCTGGACCCTGGGTCATATAGACCTATATCATTACTCTGTGCAGACGTAAAGATTTTAGCAAAAATTTTAGCTACCAGAGTAAAGAAAGTGATCCATAAAATAGTCCACCCGGACCAGACTGGTTTTATACCCCATCGAAAAACCAGTATGAGCATCAGGAGAGTTCTTTTGAACTTGCAGATTCCCACGGAAAACAGGGGCTCGAGGGCAATTCTTCTGTTGGATGTGGTAAAAGCATTCGACAGTGTAGAATGGGAATATGTCTGGAGAGTATTAAAGGAGTATGGTTTCGGTCCCTCATTCATTAACTGGGTTAAAGTATTGTACAATGAACCAAATGCAAAAGTAAAAGTCAATAACGATTACTCGACTGGGTTTAAATTAGAGAGGGGGTCAAGGCAGGGATGCCCTTTGTCTCCCATGATTTTTGCCTTAGCTATGGAGCCATTAGCTACAACAGTAAGGCAAGATAGGAAAATAGTGGGGTTCCAGAGGGAGGATGGTGAGGAGCGGATCGCATTATATGCAGACGATGTCCTCATATTAATGGGAGACACTGAGGGATCCCTGAGACAAGTAATGGATATATTCTCAAGGTTTGGGAAAATCTCGGGATTGTCCATAAACTGGGGAAAATCAGTTTTATTGCCATTAGACCCCATTAGTGTAGACACCCCCTCAAATAATAATAGGTTAGAAATAACAGCGTTAACGAAATATCTGGGCATTAAGATAACCAAGGACCCAGAGAATTACCTAGATAATAATTTAACCCCCTTGTTAAAGAAATTCAAAAGTAAGATTGAAATATGGAAGGGCCTCCCGTTATCAACAGCGGGGAGGTGTAATTTAATTAAAATGCTATGGCTCCCCCAATTACTGTATATAATGCAGAACTCGCCAATATGGATAAGCAGGAAATGGTTTGATAAAATAGAAACATTATTTAGAGACCTTATATGGAAAGGGGGATCTCCTAGGATAAGGTTGCAGACCCTACAACTCCCATCGCGAGAAGGGGGGATGGCAGTACCACACCCATGTAGTTATTTTTTGGCAGCTCAGCTGCAGCACTTGGGGAAAAAATTCGACCTCTAGGGGGTGCAGCAATGAGAGATTGACAATCACGGGAGCCCCCCATAGGACCGTGATAGAGACATTGGAGGCGGACTCCTTTATACATAAAACCCCTACGGTCAAATTAATAAAAAAAGTTTGGAGATCCGTTAAAGCCCTGAAGGGAATGAACGGTTGGACCAAATGTACTCCACTGTGGAATAATAAGAACTTACAAGAACTACAAGAAATAGGTACAATTAAAATATGGGAAAAAAGAGGAATAAACAAATTAGTTCAGCTATATAATCAGTCTTCACTAAAATCCTTCTCCTTATTGAAAGAAGAATTCGATATACCAGATCGGTCATTATATAACTACATACAAGTTAAACATGCCCTTATGTCACAGTTTGGGGACCAGGGTCCCTCCTGGAATGAGTCCAAAGTGCTTCAGAAGCTGGGTGACCAGGAGGGCCACTGTGGGTCTATAGCCGAAATATACCCACATATCTGTAAAAACAGTATAGAGGCCCCGGGAAAACTTAAAAGTAGGGGTAAATGGGAGAAAGAGTTGGGCGTGTTTTCAGACGGGCAGTGGAGGGAGATACTAGTGGGGGGACATCGGGTGTCGGTTTCCCCTGCCCAAAAGATTTCACACCTAATGTTACTCCATAGGACGTATTACACCCCTAAAAGGTTATTTGAATTTGGGAGGAGAATGGATGCCAACTGCCCTAGATGTCAAGATGAGGGGGACTTGTTGCATATGCTATGGAAGTGTCCGAAATTATTCCGGTATTGGTCAGAGATTGTAGAAACCCTCAATAAGATCTTCTCCTTAGAACTTAAAATGGACCCAAAATTATGTATTTTAGGAGTAGGGGAGAGTATGGATATAGGAATCTTCAAGATTACAATAGTTCAGAGATGCCTCTTTCAGGCAAGAAAGATAATTGCTCAAAGATGGCAGGCAAGAACCCCCCCTCGGAAAGATGAGTGGATTAAAACAGTGACTGAAACAATGTGGAAGGAAAAGGCAGTATATATAAAAAGGAGGAACCTAAAAGCATTTAAAAAACTTTGGAGACCCTGGCTGGAGGAAGTGGGATACCCGCTGTAGGGAAATATAGAGATAATGCCCTTACGAATAGGGAAGTTAATATGTGTTAGAATGTTTCGAACTGGGTGGGGTGGGTAGGGGGGAGGAGAGAGGGGGTGCCGAGGGGAGGGGGAGGGGTAAGGGAAGGGAAGAGAGGGAAGGGATAAGTTTATAAAAATAAAAGAGCACTTTTGTTATGGGGTTCTTATGTACAGCTAATAGTGGTGTTTTTTTATTTTTAGTAATATGATACTGTAAAAATATTGTATATTGTGATGTATTTTGGATGAATATAAATAAAGATGATTAAATTTAAAAAAAAAAAAAAATTTATTTGATCAAGAGCCAAGAACGCGGGCAGAGGAAGAGCACGTCTCCGCCGAGGGAACGAACATGCTCAGGTGAGTAAAACGGGGGCTGGGAGGCGGTAAGTGTCAGAAGTTTTTTCACATTAATACTAATAGACCTTCCTTTTTTCATAATCTCACAGGCTACTATCAATGTCGTAAATGTCAGGTGTGTTCTCTAAATGGAAGTAAAAATGGAAGAATGAATAGTTTAGTTTCCACCAGTACTTTAGTAGAGTTTAAAATCAAACCTGTTATAACGATAGGAATAGTGTACCTACTGCAGTGTCCATGCGGGTTGCAATATTTGGCCAGGACCAAGCGGGCCCTGCAAGTTAGGTTAAACAAACATATTACTAATATCAGAAAAGGGTTCAGACACCATTCTGTACCCAAACATTAAGCCATTTATCATAAATAGGGATGAGCCGAACACCCCCCAGTTCAGTTCGCAGCAGAACATGCGAACAGACAAAAAATGTGTGCAAACACGCTAACAACGTTAAAGTCTATGGAATACAAACTTAAAAAATCAAAAGTGCTAATTTTAAAGGCTTATATGCAAGTTATTGCCATAAAAAGTGTTTGGGAACCCGGGTCCTGCCACAGGGGACATGTATCAATACAAAAAAAGTTTTAAAAACTGCAGTTTAATGGGAACAGTGATTTTAATAATGCTAAAGTGAAACAATAAAAATGAAATATTCCTTTATATATCATGCCTGGGGGGGTGTCCTTAGTATGCCTGTAAAGTAGTGCATCTTTCCCATGTTTATAATAGTACCACAGCAAAATGACATTTCTAAAGGAAAAAAATGTCATTTAAAGCTGCTTGCGGCTATAATGTATTGTGGGATCCCGGCAATATAGATGAAAATCATTGAAAAAAACGGCATGCCAAAAATATCAAAAAAAATGGCGTGGATGTCCCCCCCAAAATTCATATCAGGCCCTTCAGGTCTGGTATGGATATTAAGGGGAACCCTGCACCAAAATAAAAAAAATGGCATGGGGGTCCCCCAGACACTATATAATCTGAACAGCAGAATATATACTATACTGCCTGCCCTATATACTCTGCATAAAAACTGGGCCTTAGGTGTTGTGATACCAAAACACTGTAACCCCTCACAGTTACTCTTGTTGGGCACAGGAACAGGCCCTGCTGTGAAATATCATATCAAAAATTGTAATTACATGGCCCAGTTAAACAGGGGCAGAAAAATAGGGCCTTTGGTTTTGGTAAGGGGGGCCATATGTGTGCGCCCCTTTTGCACGTGGCTCCATAATATCTCAGCTCCCGGGATGGACACCTCCTTTTGGCCCTGGTCTCTCATTCACATTCATATCCCCACTAGGGATGAGCTTTGAGTTCGAGTCGACGTTCGCAAGTTCGCCAAACAGCAAACAATTTGGGGTGTTCGCGGCAAATTCGAATGCCACTTTGAACACCCTTTAAAAGTCTATAGGAGAAATCAAAAGTGCTAATTTTAAAGGCTTATATTCATGGTATTGTCATAAAAAGTGTTTGGGGACCTGGGTCCTGCCCCAGGGGACATGGATCAATGCAAAAAAAAGTTTTAAAAAGGCTGTTTTTTCGGGAGCAGTGGGGTAGCCCCCCAAAACACCTTGTCCCCATGTTAATGAGGACAAGGGCCTCATCCCCACAACCCTGCCCGGTGGTTGTGGGGGTCTGCAGGTGGGGGGCTTATTGGAATCTGGAAGCCCCCTTTAACAAGGGGACCCCCAGATCCTGGCCCTGCCCCCTGTGTGAAATGGTAAGGGCCTACCATTTCACAAAAAAACTGTCAAAAATGTTAAAAATGACAAGAGACAGTTTTTAACAATTCCTTTATTTAAATGCTTCTTCTTTCTTCTATCTTCTATCTTCCTTTGGTTTCTTCCTTCATCTTCTTCTGGTTCTTCTGGTTCTTCCTCCGGTGTTCTCGTCCGGCATTTCCTCGCTGTTCATTGTGGGGATGAGGCCCTTGTCCTCATCAACATGGGGACAAGGTGTTTTGGGGGGCTACCCCAAAGCACCCTCCCAATGTTGAGGGCATGTGGCCTGGTACGGTTCAGGAGGGGGGCGCTCTCTCATCCCCCCTCTTTTCCTGCAGCCTGCCAGGTTGCGTGCTCGGATAAGGGTCTGGTATGGATTTTTGGGGGGACCCACGCCATTTTTTAAAAAAAATTTGGCGCGGGGTTCCCCTTAAAATCCATACCAGACCAGAAGGGCCTGGTATGGAATTTAGGGGGACCCCCACGTAATTTTTTTTTTAAATTTTGGCCGGGGTTCCCCTTAATATCCATACCAGACCTGAAGGGCCTGGTATGGAATTTAGGGGGACCCCCACATCATTTTTTTTTTAATTTTGGTTCAGGGTTCCCCTGTGGGGAATTCCCATGTCGTTTTTATCAATGAACTTCTCTGTGTATTGTGGGACCGGCAATGCATTAATAGCCATGAGTAGTTAGTTTTAAATGACTTTTTTTCCTTTGAAATGTCATTTTGCTGTCAGACTGTTCTAAACACAGGAAACATGCGCCCTTTTACAGGCATACTATAGACACCCCCCAGGTATGAAATTTAAAGGGATATTACACTTTTATTTTTTCACTTTAAGCATTATTAAAATCACTGCTCCTGAAAAAACAGCCATTTTTAAAACTTTTTTTTGCATTGATCCATGTCCCCTGGGGCAGGACCCAGGTCCCCAAACACTTTTTATGACAATAATTTGCATATAAGCCTTTAAAATTAGCACTTTTGATTATTCATGTTCGTGTCCCATAGACTTTAACGGTGTTCGCGTGTTCAAACAAATTTTTTGCCTGTTTGCATGTTCTGGTGCGAACCGAACAGGGGGGTGTTCGGCTCATCCCTAATCCCCACTGTTAACTTCCTGTATGTAAGTACCGAAGACTGGCAAATTTGCCTTCTCCTGTTATGTTCAGTGTCACACTAGACTAATTATAATTAGGATGCCAATGTATCAGCAATCAAACCAGTCTATTGTTTACCAAGCAATCATGTTTGTATCTTTTTACATCATGCTATTTATATTACAATGTGCCGCACCACTGACGTGTATATTTATTAATTTCATAGGAATTACTCATCAATTCTTTCCATATAATCATGTGTTGCCAAGTTGATATTATTATGTATCCTTGATGTCCATGTTATACATGTATTTGCATGTGTATTTTTATGATCCAAACATTTTTTATTTGTTATATACCATTGAAACATATTTTTATGTATCCTCCATGTCATTAAACATGTTTTTTCAACTACATAAAGTCCCAATCTCCTTTCTCATTTTGCCTTAAATCAAAAATATTGGTGGAAGCTAGCATCATCAAGATTGAGGAGGAATAGGATATTCAGCATAGGCAGTCTTCAAGGGATCCCAAATCGATAGCAAATTCAATCAGTTACATAAGCTTCAGGTGCTTGATAGCTGCTGATCCAAGACTGATTCATTTTTATGAATGTGAGCCTCAATGGAGTCTGTGGACAGGCGCACTCTTTAATCCATTACAAACCCTCCAGCAGCACTGAATGTGCATTCAGAAAGCACTCTGGATGCAGGACAGGCCAGTAGCTTGATTGCATACTTAGAAAGTTCTGGCCAGTGGTCCATCCTCAAGACCCAGTAACCCAGTGGATGCTCTGTTGGAAAGGTCTCCAAGTCTGCTCTTGCCCCTAGATATTCCTGCACTATATAATGCAGATGCTGGTGGACTGAAAAATTGTTTAAAGGCATCGGTCAGCCAGCCACCTTCTCCACCACTCTTCCTCTGTCTGAACGAAGTCTCAGCAACACGTTGTCCAGCACCAGGAAATGGTAACCTCCCGGGTCTAGAAATGGGTTACACAAACCTTTCTTCAAGGCCTCCTGAAGATGTTTTATCCTCTGCTCCCTCTGTGAAGGAAGGATAAGTTCTGCAATTTTACCCTTATAACGTGGCTCAAGAAGGGTTGCCAGCCAGTAATGATCCCTCTCCTTGATACCATGAATCCTAGGGTCCTTTTGCAGGCTTTGCAAAATCAGGGAGGCCATGCAGGGTAAATCTGCAGAGGCATTCGGTTCTGGGTCACTAAGGATCACATTATCTGTAACTACCTCCTCCCAGCCACGTACAACTCCTTGGGTTTCTGGGGACTGAAAATCATCCCTTGAAGACTGTTGCTGAGTGTTATCCTCTACATCCATGCTGATACAATCCTTCTCCTCCTTTTCTTCCTGTGTGTTTGGCGGGCACGCAGAAATGCTATCTGGATAAAGGAGGCCTTGAGAGGAAAGGAAGTCCTCCTGCTCTGCCTCAAGTGCCCTGTCCTTGATTCCAAGAAGCGTGTGCTCCAGCAGGAAGACTAGAGGGAGAATGTCACTGATGCATGCATTGTCGCTGCTCACCATCCTTGTGGCCTCTTCAAATGGTGACAGGACAGTGCATGCATCCTTGATCAGTAGCCACTGGCATGACGAAAAGAAGTCAAGCTCCCCTGACCCTGTCCTGGTGCCATACTTGCACAGGTACTCACTGATGGCCCTCTGCTGTGTGTGCAGCCGCTGCAGCATTGCCAACATTGAGTTCCATCTGGTGAGCATGTCACAGATTAAGCTGTTCTTGGGCAGGTTAAATTCCTTTTGGAGGTCAGCCAGCCAAGGTAGGTGGGCAGGTTGCATTCCCTTTGAATGCCAGCCAGCTGAGCACTGGCATTGTATGACCAGCAAAAATTACCACAGACTTTTCTGGCCTGCCTCAGGAGATCTTGTTAGATTTTGTTAGCCTGGGTACCTGCTCACGAACCCCTGCACCACCAAATTCAGGACGTGGGCCAAACATGGAACATGGGTCAAGTGTCCCTGTTGGATGGCAAAGAGAAGGTTGGTGCCATTGTCACATACAACCATTCCTAGCTGAAGCTGGCATGGCATCAACCACCTCTGAGCCTGCCCCTGCAGAGCTGACAGAATCTCTGCCCCAGTGGGGCTCCAGTCCCCTAGGCAAACCAACTTAAGCACCGCATGGCATCTTTTAGCCTGACTGCTTGCATAGCCCCTTGAATGATTACGGAACACCGCTGGTTCAGAGGACAAATCTGCAGAAGAGGCCATAGAGAAAGAAGAAGAGGAGGGGGTGGAGGAAAGAGCTGTAGCAGAATCACCACTAGCATTTTGGAGGTGTGGTGGCGGAACAAGCTTCAACAACACTGAACCCTGTCCTGCATCCTTCCCAGCTGCCAGCAGAGTTACCCAGTGCGCCGTGAAGGAAAAGTAACATCCCTGCCCATGCCTGCTGGACCATGAGTCAGAGGTAATATGAACCTTACTGCTGACCGCCCTGTCCAATGTGGCCAAAACATTGCCTTCCACATGCTGGTAGAGAGTCAGAATGGCCTTCCGTGAAAAGAAATGGCGTTTTGGAACCTGCCACTGAGGTACAGCACATTCCACAAATTAACGAAAGGGGGCAGAGTCTACCAGCTGAAAAGGCAGCAGATTCAGTGCTAGCAATTTGGCCAAGCTAGCATTTAGACGCTGAGCATGTGGATGGCTGGGACCAAATTTCTTTTTATGGTTCAGCAACTGGGGTAGGGAAACTTGTCTGCTAAAATCAATTGGTGGTGTACTGCTAGCATATTGGCTGCAAGCACATGTGACACCTATTGTAATACCTTCTTTCCTCTCAGTATAGGTTTTTGAGAGGACTGGAGGTATAGTAGGATTGGAAATCCCAGATGAGGAGCAAGGAGAAGTCTGCCTTTTTCTTTGATGTGGGTCTTTCAAGTGCTGTTGCCAACGGACTGCATGTCAGGTCGTCATATGTCTTGTCAAGCATGTGGTGCCCAAGCAGCTGCTGTTCTGGCCACACTTGATCCGCTTCACACATAGGTTGCAAACAGCAACAGTGCGATCTGCTGCACACGTGTCAAAAAAGGCCCACACCAAGGAAACTTTAAAAAGTCAGCGGGGAGTCAGCAGTGCCCTGCACCTGCTGAGCTCTGCAGTGTGATGCAATAGGGTGGCTGCCCTTAAGTTTCCCCCTAGAGGACATCCTGCCTCGTTGGAGTTGTGCCTCCTCCTCCTCACTTTCCTCCTCTCTTCTCTCAGGCACCCAAGTACATTCAGTGACCTCATCATCCCCTCCCTCCTCATCACTGGAGCAAACTTGGCAGTATGCTGCAACTGGGGGAACATGACTGGTGCTCTGAACAAGGCTAAGTCCTGAAAAGTGTGACACATTTTAATGACCATGTTATAATAAAAGATTAAAGAAGAATTTTCAGAGTTGCTGGCATTTCATTTTTTATTCTCAAGTATCTTAGTTGGATGGAAGGAGGACATCCCAAGCCTGAGCACCTGGAGTAGGTATGTCAGTCTTCTATTATCTTACCAGAGGCTTCACAGTCAGAGTGGTGCTTCTCTTGCATGCAGACATATGACTGCCAGTTTCTTGTCCTTTTGTGGCACCCCCTCTCTCTAGGCTCAGGTTACTCCCTTCCTCAACCTGGGAACCAATATCGGAGCCTTCAAATTGCTGCGCAGCATGTACCCGACACTGTGGTTGAATAATTCTGGGGACTCCTCCACACATGATGGTGGGGCTATGGAAGGAGTGACTGTGGACAAGGAGCCGGTGGAATAGGCCACTTTGGCATCTGGGTTGAAAGGCAAACTACTCTGAACCTGGGTGACAGAGGATGTGGAGGATGAGGACGGCTTTGTTATCCACTCCACAAACTCTTCTGCATGTTGTGGCTCAATAACACAGCCAGCAGCAGAAAAAAAGGACAAGCGTGCCCCACCGCCACCTGCAGAGGATGCACCATGTCCACGGCCACCACTGTTGACTGTAGACACAGAGACTGCTTGCCCTCATTTAGTGGCCTGTGAGCATCTGCTTCTCCTTGGTAGCCTTTCGGACATGATGTATTTTTTGTTTTGCAACACCACACTACACTGTATTATATACTGGTTACACTGCCTGAAGTGTATTAGAAACTATACACCGCTGCCTGAAGTGTATATATGGGCTACACTGAGTATATACAGTATCTCACAAAAGTGAGTACACCCCTGACATTTATATAAATATTTTATTATATCTTTTCATGTGACAACACTGAAGAAATTACACTTTGCTACAATGTAAAGTAGTGAGTGTACAGCTTGTATAACAGTGTAAATTTGCTGTCCCCTTAAAATAACGCAACACACAGCCACTATTGTCTAAACCGCTGGCAACAAATGTGAGCACAGTGAAAATGTCCAAATTTGGCCCAAAGTACCAATATTTTGTGTGTCACCAATTATTTTCCAGCACTGCCTTAACCCTCTTGGGCATGGAGTTCACCAGAGCTTCACAGGTGCCACTGGAGTCCTCTTCCACTCCTCCATGATGACATCACGAAGCTGGTGGGTGTTAGAGACCTTGCACTCCTCCACCTTCCATTTGAGGATGCCCCACAGATACTCAATAGGGTTTAGGTCTGGAGACATGCTTGACCAGTCCATCACCTTTACCCTCAGCTTCTTTAGCAAGGCAGTGGTCATCTTGGAGGTGTGTTTGGGGTCGTTGTCATGTTGTAATACTGTCCTGTGGTCCAGTCTCCGAAGGGAGCTTCAGTATGTCACAGTACATGTTGGCATTCATGGTTCCCTCAATGAACTGTAGCTCCCCAGTGCCGGCAGCACTCATGCAGCCCCAGATCACTCCTACCACTATGCTTGACTGTAGGCAAGACACACTCATCTTTGTACTCCTCACCCGGTTGCCACCACACACGCTTGACACCATCTGAACCAAATAAGTTTATCTTGGTCTCCTTAGACCACAGGGCATGGTTCTTGTAATACATGTCCTTAGTCTGCTTGTCTTCAGCAAACTGTTTGCAGGCTTTCTTGTGCATCATCTTTAGAAGAGGCTTTCTTCTGGGATGACAGCCATGCAGACCAACTTGATACAGTGTGTGACGTATGGTCTGAGCACTGACAGGCTGACCCCTTCAGCCTCTTTGCCATGAGGTGCCATGTTGAACTTCCAGTGACCAATATGAGAGAGTGAGAGAGATAACACCAAATTTAACACACCTGCTCCCCATTCACACCTGAGACCTTGTAAAACTAATGAGTCACATGACCCCGGGGAGGGAAAATGTCTAATTGGGCCCAATTTGGACATTTTCACTTAGGGGTGTACTCACTTTTGTTGCCAGCGGTTTAGACATTAATGGCTGTGTGTTGAGTTATTTTGAGGGGACAGCAAATTTACACTAATATACAAGCTGTACACTCACAACTTTACATTGTAGCAAAGTGTCATTTCTTCAGTGTAAAAAGTATGAAAAGATATAATAAAATATTTAGCCTGATGGAATTTGCATGTTATACATGTAGTTACCATTATTGCCCGCTTTCCACTTCCTGTGTGATGTGTCCCCATTATAAGTCATCTTATACTTCCTGGATGTTAATTTTAAAAAAAATATTTTTTGTAACTATTTTTTACTATTTTTACTATTTTTTTGTAACAATTTGGAATACTTTTACTATTTTTTACTATTTTTTATTTTACTAATAATAAGTTTTTTATTATAATAATATAATAATGAGGACTAATATAATATAATAATGAGGACTAATATAATATAATAATGAGGAATAACATAATAATGTCGGACCGTCTATATTTATATGTACATTTTTGGTAAACTTTTTTCTAGGTTATAGATTCATTAGGGAGGGTGTATTTTCCAACAGTACCACAGATGCACCCTCAGTGTGACTGCTTTTGGTTTATATTGTTATAATTATATTTGGCTTACCTGAGTCAAGCATGGGATAAGCACAGCTACTCGGATTAATCACAATGTTTATGAGTTGGCTTTATGCAGGTCTTTATGGGAAGGTTTAACAGCCTACCTAAGTGGTTATATCAACTAATGGTAACCAAATATGGAGAATCTCGGTTAAAGAAAGGGTATTCCCTTTCCTAAGATGGCCGATCCTAACCAATCAATATCCGAGTTTCAGACCGAGACGTAGTTGTCTAATGTTGTATCTATATATAGCAGTGAGTCAGTATGCCACCCTAGCCCCAAGCCGACATCATCTTGTGAAACGCGTCGGGTGGGGCAACGAGCTGTTGTCACCACATGCGGAAGTCCCAGGAGGATGGGCTAATTGTACAAGCTTTTTATTTTACAAGCGAGTTTCCTAGGATTTTGATGTAAGTGCATTCTTAGATATTACAATAAACTTATAAAGGGATTTTATGCCATGGCAAGCTTTTATCGTTCTTGCATGTGGAGATTTTAACATCAAGTATTTTCAAAGAAGTGGATTGTCATCAGTTCCGGAGGGATCAAGGCCTTGGCTGGGCTATAAGCCACATAAGTGGAAAAAAGCCTAAAAACACAGGATTGCTAAACTGTATGGTATGATTTTTTTTGTTGGGGGGGTTATTACAGTTTTAAACAATCTAAAATACTTTTTAGCCTTTAGAACTGAAAGGAAGCATTAACCCTATCTCCTACTATTTCTCTTTGCTTTATATGGTGGCATAGTTTTAATAACTGTAAACAACTGTCACAGTTTACTTGTCAACAAGCCGCCACAGTTTTACTGCGGCAGAATGGCACGTCTGGGCGAAACAACGTTACCTTATGTCGCTTCGCCTTTTGTCCACTAGAGGCGCCCACAGCCGATGCGAGTGCCCATCAGGCGTGATGACCGCTGGGCTCCTGCAATCGCTCGTGACAGAATGAGAACCGGGCTCTGTGTGTGTAAACACATAGATCCCGGTTCTTTCAGGGGTGTAGATACAGATTGTGTATTAATACTATGTATGAACACCGATACTCTCTCTCCTCCTAGACAGTCCCATCCCCCCTACAATTAGAACACACCTAGGGAACACAGTTAACCCCTTGATCGCCCCCTAGAGTTAACCCCTTCCCTGCTAGTGACATTTGTACGGTAAATACGTATAAAAATATGTAATACGGTGCATTTTTATAGCACTGATTGGTGTACAATTGTCAGTGGTCCCAAAAATGTGTCAAAAGTGTCCAATTTGTCCGCCGCAATATCACAGTCCCGATAAAAACATTGCTGCCATTACTAGTAAAAAAAATAATAATAATAAATTTAATAATAATAAAAATGCCATAAATCTATCCCCTATTTTGTAGACGCTATAACTTTTGTGCAAACCAATCAATATACGCTTATTGCGATTTTTTACCAAAAATATGTAGAAGAACACATATCGGCCTTAACTGAGGAAAAAATTTATTTTTTTGATAAAAAAATGTGGGATATTCAATACAGCAAAAGACATTGGGGCTGATTTACGAAGCATTTGCGCCATGACTTGCGGTGCACGCCGATGCGCAAATGACATTTTTGTATTTACAAAGCATTTGCGCCGGTAACACATCGCGATCCCCCATTTACTATTCTCTTCCCGGCGCACGGGAAGCGGTGATCTGTACGCCACTATAGACCTGGTGCACGCCATGTTTAACTTCAAATTTAAACAAGCTGGAAGTGCCAATAATATGGGGGTGATGTGGGGAAGTTTTGTACTAACTGGCCAAGTCACAAATATGGCCAATATAGAACGAGAAAGTGACTTTCTCGGGACAAGCCGGCAGTGCCGGCAAATACATTTAAACTGCGGGAGGTGAATTTATACACTGCGCATGCTCAAACAGCATTTGCGCTTGTTCAAATACTTTAGTTCAGTGCGCCGGCAAAATATTAGTAAATGTCAGGCAACATAAAAGCATTTGCATAGGTTGAACGGGTGCACCTCTAGACTTTTTTTTTTTTAACACTGGTTCACTTCGTGCGGCTCTAATGAAATGTCGGTCCGGCAAAACACATACAAGTTCATTGATAAAAACAGCATTAAGAAAACAAACACAATTCAGAAAAAAAAAATGCGTGGGGTTCCCCCGAAATTCAATACCAGGCCCTTCAGGTCTGGTATGGATATTAAGGGGAACCCCATGCCAAAAAAAAAAAGACTTGGGGTCCCCCCAAAAATCCATGCCAGGCCCTTCAGGTCTGGTGTGGATTTTAAGGGGAACCCCGTGCCGAAATAAAAAAAAAATTGGCGTGGGGTCCCCCCAAAAATCCATACCAGACCCTTATCCGAGCACGCAACCTGGCAGGCTGCAGGAAAAGAAGGGGGACGAGAGAGCGCCCCCCCTCCTGAACCGTACCAGGCCACATGCCCTCAACATTGGGAGGGTGCTTTGGGGTAGCCCCCAAAACACCTTTTCCCCATGTTGATGAGGACAAGGGCCTCATCCCCACAACCCTGGCCGGTGGTTGTGAATGTCTGCGGGTGGGGGGCTTATCAGAATCTGGAAGCCCCCTTTAACAAGGGGACCCCCAGATTCCGGCCCTAAGGGGGTACAAAAGTACCCCTACCATTGCACAAAAAAACTGTCAAAAATGTTAAAAATGACAAGAGACAGTTTTTGACAATTCCTTTATTTCTTCTATTTTCTATCTTCTTTCTTCTATCTTCCTCCGGTTTCTTCCTCCATCTTCTTCTTCTGGTTCTTCCTCCGGTGTTCTCATCCAGCATCTCCTCCGTGGCGTCTTCTTATCTTCTTCTCCTTGGGCCGCTCCGCATCCAGCATGATGGCATGGAGGGAGGCTCCCGCTGTGTGACACTTCTCCTCTTCTGACGGTTCTTAAATAACGGGGGGCGGAGCCACCCGGTGACCCCGCCCCCTCAGACATCACAGGGATTGCCACAGGAAAGTCCCCGTCAAGTCCCCGTGCGTCAGTGGAGGGCGGGGTCACCGGGTGGCCCTGCCCCCCATTATTTAAGAACCGTCAGAAGAGGAGAAGCGTCACACAGCGGGAGCCTTCCTCAATGCCATCATGGGTGTGGAGCGGCCCGAAAAGAAGATGAAGACAACAAGATTAAGAGAAGAAGATGAAGACAAGAAGATGAAGAGAGAAGCATCACACAGCGGGAACCTCCCTCCAATGCCATCATGCTGGATGCGGTGCCGCCCGAGGAGAAGAAGGGAAGAAGACGCCGCGGAGGTGATGCCGGACGAGAACACCGGAGGAAGAACCAGAAGAAGAAGATGGAGGAAGAAACCGAAGGAAGATAGAAGAAAGAAGAAAGAAGACAGAAAATAGAAGAAATAAAGGAATTGTCAAAAACTGTCTCTTGTCATTTTTAACATTTTTGATACTTTTTTATGAAATGGTAGGGGTACTTTTGTACCCCCTTACCACTTCACACAGGGGGGAGGGCCGGGATCTGGGGGTCACCTTGTTAAAGGGACAACCCCAGATCTGGGGTCACCTTGTTAAAGGGGGCTTCCAGATTCTGATAAGCCCCCCACCTGCAGACCTCCACAACCACCGGGCAAGGGTTGTGGGGATGAGGCCCTTGTCCCCATCAACATGGGGACAAGGTGTTTTGGGGGCTACCCCAAAGCACCCTCCCAATGTTGGGGGCATGTGGCCTGGTACAGTTCAGGAGGGGGGCACTCTCTTGTCCCCCCCTCTTTTCCTGCGGCCTGCCAGGTTGCGTGCTCGGATAAGGGTCTGGTATGGAGTTTTGGGGGGACCCCACGCCATTTTTTTTTAAATTTTGGAGCTGGGTTCCCCTTAAAATCCATACCAGACCTGGTGGGTCTGGTCTAGATTTTGAGGGGGACCCCACGCCATTTTTAAAAAAAATTTTGGCCGGGGTTCTCCTTAATATCCATACCAGACCTGAAGGGCCTGGTATGGAATTTAGGGGGACCCCCACGTAATTTTTTTTTATTTTGGTTCGGGGTTCCCCTGTGGAGAAATCCCATGCCGTTTTTATCAATGAACTTTTATGTGTATTGTCAGACCGGCAATTCATTATAGCCGCGATTAGTTTTAAATGACATTTTTTCCTTTGAAATGTCATTTTGCTGTCAGACTGTTCTAAACATGGGAAACATGCGCCCCTTTACAGGCATACTATAGACACCCCACAGGTATGAAATTTAAAGTAATATTACACTTTTATTGTTTCACTTTAAGCAATATTAAAATCACTGCTCCCGAAAAAACTGACGTTTTTAAAACTTTTTTTGCATTGATCCATGTCCCCTGGGGCAGGACCCGGGTCCCCAAACACTTTTTATGACAATAACTTGCATATAAGCCTTTAAAATTAGCACTTTTGATTATTCATGTTCTTGTCCCATAGACTTTAACGGTGTTCGTGTGTTCGAACACATTTTTTGCCTGTTCGCAAGTTCTGGTGCGAACCGAACAGGGGGGTGTTCGGCTCATCCCTAATTGCCGGACCGACATTTCATTATAGCCGCGGGTAGTTTTAAATAACTTTTATTCCTTAAGGGCCAGTTCACACCACATGCAGTCCAGTGCGTTTTTTTTTCTGCATCAAAAACGCACGGAAAGTAGGTTATATGGTTTTCAATGGCATAGTTCACACCAGTGCTTGCAGTTCCAGTGTGTTTCCAGTTCCCCAAAAAAAAGTCGAACATGCTGCATTTTTTATGCACTGGACTGTACTGGAACGCTGTAAAATGCATCAAAAACATACTGGAACGCACCTAAATGCACCAAAAACACACTGCAACACACTTGTCCTTATTTAGGCCTGATTCACACCTATGCATTTTTATTGCTTTTTGCATTTTGCAGATTTGCACTACAGAACGTGTTCCATAGGAAACCATGTTAAATGGACTGTAGTGCAGATCTGCAAAATGCAAAAAGCATTGCAAATGCGGCAAGCACTTGTGTGAACTATGCCATTGCACACCATATAACCGAATTTCCATGCATTTTTGATGCATAAAATATGCATTGGTGTGAACTGGCCCTTAAGCAATTTGGCATATTTAACTCATTTCTCCTTGTTTCGTTTTTGGGGTTGTCCAGTTGGTGACATTGATATATGTCCCTTAGGCCCCTTTCACACTGGGGCGGTGGGGGCGTCGGCGGTACAACAGCGCTATTTTTAGCGCTGCTGTACCGTCGTTCTTGCAGCGGTATTCGGCCGCTAGCGGTGCGGTTTTAACCCCCGCTGGCGGCCGAAAAAGGGTTAAAATCCCTCGTACAGCACGGCTATAGCCGCGGTATTGCCGTGGTATAGCCGCGCTGTCCCATTGATTTCAATGGGCAGGAGCGGTGAAGGAGCGGTGAATACACCGCTCCTTCACCGCTCCAAAAAAGCGGTTTGCAGGACTTTTTTCACCGTCCTGCCTGCGTACCGCTTCAGTGTGAAAGCCCTCGGGCTTTCACACTGAACAAACAGCGGAGGCTGTTTAGGGGCGGTTTGCAGGCGGTATTTTTAGCGCAATACCGCCTGAAAACCGCCCCAGTGTGAAAGGGGTCTTAGGATGGGACCTGGGCCCCATACTCATTTTAAGGTCAATAACTAGAAGATAAGCCAGCCAAGTGGGGACTAGTAAAATTGCCAAGTCAGTTCCCTTAGACTGCAATGGTATTTGTTGTATAACTTTTGCACATGTTAGGCTCTATAGTTGCCCCCCTGGACTGGGGGGTGTTTTGTCCCATCTGTCATTTTGGTGCATGTTGGATGATGTGCTTAATTTTGGACAGTGGGGTGGCTTATTTTGTGCTAGCTGCATTTGGGTTATTCTGAGCATGCTCAGGGACTTTTTTTTTTGGTGGTGCTTTTTGTGTGTGAACAGCACTTGGATGTTTCTGGTCATGCTCAGAGTGTGTTTTTTGGGTTAGTAATTTAAGGACATCCTTAACATGTGTACCCACTTTGAAGTTCAGTGTCTGTACTTGCATTTTGTGTGTTTAATGGACTGTCCATGTGTTTGCAATTGCCTCATTAGCACACAAACCTATGTTATATAAAGCTTGCAGATAACAATCTTTACTTTGCCCTGAAAAGAGCCAAGTGTGGGTGTGTCGGCATTGGCAAGAGAGTACATTTGGGTGTCCTTATTGAGTTTCTAACACATGTATTTTGTTTGTTATGTTGTTTTTTTTTTTTTTTTTTTTGGGGGGGTGGTGGTTATTTTACCATGAAATCTTTTTTATGTTGGCAATTTTTGTTGTTTTTTCGTTGTTCACTTTGATTTAACTGTCTGTGCTGCCTTATTTTTAAAATTCTTTCTCAAGATGTTGTGCCTAATGTTTTAATCCTTAATAGATGTCCATTTGTGGGTGCACTCCTTTTAACGCCTGTTAATTTACACTGCAAAAGGGTCAAACCTATTCTGTTAGTGTCTCAAATTAACATACATGTGTGTATTTTGCTTTCCTTGCTTCTTTTCCAAATCCTGGTGTGTTTTGTGCGTGTGTTTTGTGCGTGTGTTTTGTGCGTGTGTGTGTGTTTTGTGTGTAAAATTGTTTCAAATTCTTTGTTTTATGTGTTGTTTTCATGCATCAGATTTCCCAGCTGCAGCTTAACTAGGCTGATTGGCATGTCTTGGACAAATCCCTTTTTCATTCTTTAGTTTTAAGTTACTTTCCTGGTGCCTTCATGGTAGCACATGCATGGATTGTGCGTATGCTGCCATGGATAGTGACCAGGAAAGTAACCTTTCAGAGTGGTAAGTATTCAATTTTTTTTGACCAGTGGTTTTCAGCCTCAGTCCTCAAGTACCCCCCTGACAAGACATGTTTAGGAAATGTTATCTTCTCTAAAATAGCTGTCCAAAATACAAAGCCATTGACTTTGATTTAAAGCACCTGTGCAAGATGAAGGAAAACCTGCAAACATGGCCTGTTGGGGGGTACTTGAGGACAGGGTTGAGAAGCACTGATTTAGAGCACTGAACTAAAATCAAGCTGAAGCCAATCATTTTCCAATTGTGGACATTTGAGGGAAATCAAGATTTTTTTTTTTTTTAAAGGTTGGGCTTTGTCCCTTTTCTTAAAATTGGCTTCACTTCCTGTCATAGCCAAACAGGAAGTGAGAGTAAAACTCTAATTTTTCCTTGGGGGCACACAGGTCAATCTAACTAGTGCCCCCATTATGCAAATTGCACTCTAGCACTTTGTTGTGTACCCCAAAATTATTAGGTATTTTGAGGTTTATTAAAGGCAAATCCTTTCTGCAATACAAGTGTAGTTGATGAAAATCAGAAGGGTAGCACTGGTGATTTTATCATCCAATCATGTAGAGGCAAAGATGCTGTTTTTCTTTTCCTTGCATGTCCCCCTCGGATCTCCAGCAACTGAACTTCTAAGTGCACTTGTGGTGCAAAGTGGATTTACCTTTTAGTAAACCCCAAGATGCACAATAATTTGGGATGTACATGGCAAAATGCTAGAGTGCAATTTCCCGAATGGGGAAACTATTTAGATTGACCTGTGTCCCCAAGGACATACAGTGGTAGGGTTTTACCCTCACTTCCTGTTTGGCTATGTGACAGGAAGTGAATAATTTTGAATGCGAAATTGGCAAAATTTGGTAGGTGTCTTAGCCCTATCAGGGGTGTAGACATCCCCCAAAACTTATAATCCCTCTGCAGTCTATCCCCAAGCAAAAATAAGAGGATTTTAATGAGTTTAACTTTGCAAAGACACATTCCTAAGTTCAATTGTGATGCATGTTAATGGCCCATTTAGACCTTTAATAGAAAGTCATCATTTGCCTTTGTCTCTAAACCAGGGAGCCTCAAACTACGGCCCTCCAGCTGTTGCAGAACTACACATCCCATGAGGCACTGTAAAACTGACATTAACAGACATGACGGGAATTGTAGTTCCTGAACACCTGGAGGGCCGCAGTTTGAAGACCCCCGCTCTAAACATTATTTTTAGCCAGTCCTAGAAATCTGCATCTGTTTTTCTATTAACCACTTGATTTCTGTGCTATAGCCAAACGACGGGCACAGCGTGAACCTGAATTTCTGGGAGGTTGTCATAGGATGTAGTCACTGAGACTCGGGTGATCACAGATCGAAGTAAGGGTCGATCTGTTTATTTTTTCTACTCACGCTGACAGCATGAGGATAAAAATAAAAGCTGATCACTGGCTTAGGTGAAAGGGACATTGGTCCCGAAGAGGCAATTCTTGCCTCATCTGTGCCCACCAGTACCCCCTTCCAGTGCCACCTATCAATGCCCACCAGTGATCCCAAGCAGTGCTGACTATCAGTGTAACCAATCAGTGCCGCCTCATCAGCGTACATCAATGAAGGAGAAAAATTACCTGTTTGCAAAATTTAATATTAAAATATACAAAATTATTTATAAAAATCTGTCTTTTCTTTTGTTTGAACAAAAGAAAAAAAACACACAGGTGATCAAATACCACCCAAAGAATGCTCTATTTGTGGGAACTTAAAAAAAAAAAAAATTCGGCTAAGTATGACCGCGCAATTGTCATTCAAAATGGATCAGTGCTGAAAATTGGTCAGGACAGCAGGGGGGTATAAATGCCCAGTAAGCAAGTGGTTAATTTCCATGCCAACTATGGATTTCTGTAATAAAGATGTGTGCCCGCTGTGTATGCATTTGCGTAAGCAAGTCACACACATATGAACGGTACCCATTGTAAATCATGGGGTACAACTTGTGATGCAACTTCAGTCCCAAGTGGCCTTAAGCTCTTTCCACTACTGCGAGTTGTTGTGCGACTTGACACATGTGAAGTCGCAGAACAAGTCAAAACACATGTATTTCAATGTTCCCCCGTTCTAACTGGTGCAACTCCAAAAAAAGTTCTTGCACTAATTTGTTCCAACTTCAGTGCGACTTTTTCTCAGATGTTTTGAATTTGTCGCATGACACGGCATTAAGGCTCGGTTTCCACTATTGCAAGTCCAAAGTTGCGTGCTTTTTGCCGCGAGTTTCCCCCAACTTTTTGCCAAAACTTGAAGCATTGCCTGTGTATTTTTGAGGTCTATGGACCTCAAGTCGCATCAAAGTGGGACCAAAGTAGTGCAGGGACTACTTTGAAGTTGCTGAGACTTCGCAGACATATGAATGGTACTCATTGTAAATCATGCGGTAGAACTTGTGATGCAACTTTTCAGTCCCTAGTGGCATGACAAGTTGCAATAGTGGAAAACAAACTGAAAAAGCACATTGTAAATCACGCAACTTTGGTGTTGAAATAGTGGAAGGAGAGCATTAGGCTAAAGCGGTAATAGGAAGATGCACTGTAAGAATTACTTCTAATTGTAGAAAATCAAACCGGCTCTTGCACTGAATCTAATTTATGGAAGATCTAACTGATTGGTAGTGTATGGTGACCTTTAAAGATATGAAAACTTGAATTTCTGGTGTTTAATCCTCATACACACGATGGGACTTTGTACCCCGTGTACGGATCCAGCTCTGCTCAGCGGGGGATCGCTCCGTCGATCACCGCTGGGCAGGCAGATGACAGGTCTGTCTCTGCACACTGTGCAGGGACAGACCTGTCAGAGTGCCGCTCTCCTCTATGGGGGATCGGATGATGACGGACCGTAGAGTCCGTTGTCATCCGATCCGCAGATGGATGGAAAAATAGTTTTTTCCTCCGTTACACTTTTTAGGATTGGAGTGGGTCAGATGTCAGCGAACATGTCACCACTGACATCCGACCCTCCATAGAGGTCTATGGAGTGTCCGTTCAGGTCCGAGGCGGATCTGAAAGGGACGTCCGTGTGAGGGGAGCCTTGGGCCCCTTTCACACTGGGGCAGTGCGGGCGGCAGCAGTTAAACTGCGTTATTTTTTGCGCTGCTTTGCCGCGGCCGCTAGTGGTTTTAACCCCTGCTAGTGGCTGAAAAGGGGTTAAATCCACCTGCAAAACGCCACCGCAGCGGCGTTTTGCCAGCGGTATAGCCACGCTGTCCCACTGATTTCAATGGGCAGGAGTGGTTTATACACCGCTCCAAAGATGCTGCTAGCAGGACTTTTTTTAGGCACTACGGCACTAAAAATAGTGCCTGAAAAACGCCCTAAAGAAGCGGCTCCATTCACTCCAGTGAGGGCTTTCACACTGGAGCGGTGCGCTGGCAGGGCATCACAAAAAGTCCTGCCAGCAGCTTCTTTGGAGCGGTGAACTCACTGCTCCTCCCCATTAAAATCAATGGGGCAGCGCTGTGATACCGCCAGCAAAATGCCGATCCAGCTGCGTTTTGCGGGCAGATTTAACCCCTTTTTGACCACTAGCAGAGGGGTTAAAACCACCCCGCTAGCAGACGATTAACGCCACTAAAGCGGCGCTAAAAATAGCAGTGCTTTACCGCAGACACCCCCCCACCCCAGTGTGAAAAGGGCCTTAGGCTCTTTTCACACAAATGCATTTTCCCTTAACGTCTTTCAGGACAGCACCTTGAGAGCGTGGCTCCACCCACTTGACAGGAAACACACCTCCACCAAACTTTAAAAGGAGGCTCCTTCCCACTTTTTACATCCTATGACATCAGTTTATGTGTTTCCTCCGGCGGGAACACATGTGGGAGTTTGGAGCTCTCAAGGTTCTGTCCTGAGAGAACAGGCTCCCTACTCCACTATTTTTTTTTACCTACCTCAGGAGAGCCAATTCCTCCCATTTTCCACAGGCTTACGGGTGCCGGGTGGATGGGCTCCTTCTCCCTCGTTAGTGCTCAGGGAGAGCCAGAACTGCTCCGGGTATTGCTGCTCTCAGGCAGGGGCGTCAGGCATGTCAGGCGTTTTTGTTTGTTTTTTTCTTGCCTGCACATGTTTTTTCCCTGACGCCGCCATCTTGGGAAGGGCAGTCAGAGGACTGCATCCGCCGGATGTGAGGTATCCGGAAGTGGGGCGGCATCCATGGAGCAGGCGCCAGGCGTCATTTCCGCCGGAAGCGCAGGGGGAGGAGGGAGGAATAGGTCTGGTCAGGAACCGCAGCGAGTGGAACAGGCACCAGCAAGGCCCAGGTAAGGAGCAGACTGTAGTTTCTGCTCAGCTTTACTGTGGGTTCTCTCTCTAGCCCTCTTCTCTCTAAATGTTAGTGAAGTTTGAGGGTATTTTTTCCCCCTGGTGGCGGAGGGGCCTGTCAGGGCACATGAGTCTGATAGCTTTTCTCACTGTGCACCTGTGGTGAGCAACCTTGAGTAATCAGGCTGACTCTAAAAGATGGTTTGTCTTTTTTCTCTCTCTTTTTTCCCTTATCATGGCAGGCCAAGAGCTCTGACCCTGGGATTAGAAAGAAATGTCCTTCATGCAAAATTAAGTTAAATGAAGGCTGGAAAAAGGCTTTATGTCAAGCATGTATTGACTCCTTGGTGAGGGAAGAAACCACTTCCGCATGCAGTGATCTAATCGCATCTGCTAAAAAGGAATTGGATGCTACCATTCAATCCTTCAGATCCTCACTCACCTATCCATCTGCAAGTCAGCCCACTACCTCACAGTCCTCTCAAGGCTCACTGTTAATCCCGGCAGTGGAGGCAGAGATGGGTCTTTCCCCATCCCATTCTAATGAATCGAATGAGGATGGTGATGAGCTGGAAAATATGTCTTCCAAGTATAAATTATCTTTGGATCAGGTGGATGGCCTTTTAAAGGCTATTTATGCTACTCTAGGCCTTGAGGAAGAGCATAAGGAAATGTCTTTACATGACAAGATGTATGCAGGGCTTAGTGAGTCTAGGTCCCGTACCTTTCCAGTCCATGCTGTGATTTCTGAAACAAATCAGAAAAGAATGGGCTGACCCTGATAGGAAACCATTTTTCTCTAGGGCTCATAAGAGAAGGTTCCCTTTTGATGAAGACCCAGCGGCTCTTTGGAATAAGGTTCCAAAACTTGATGCAGCCTTTTCTCAAGTGTCAAGATCTACTGATCTAGCATTTGGGGACATGGGGATCTTAAAAGACCCCATGGATAAAAAAATGGATCAACAGCTCAAGCGGACTTGGCAATCCATTATGGGCAACCTTAAAGGGGTTGTAAAGGTAAACATTTTTTCACCTTAATGCATTATATGCATTAAGGTGAAAAAACTTTTGACAATACCGCCGCCCCCAGCCCCCCCCGTTTTACTTACCTGACGCCTCGAATCTCCGCTGCTCGTTCTCGTCATCTCCATTGCAGCTCAGCCTGGTCGCTGATTGGCTGCAGTGGATGGATTGAAAGCAGCGCAGCCATTGGCTCGCGCTGCTGTCAATCACATCCGATGATGCGGCGCGCCGGGGGGGCGGGGCCGAGTGATACAGTGAGCGGCTATAGCCGCCGGCTGTATCACGGGAGCGCGCCCGCAAGCACTCACCACCATGCGAGGGAGCTCGCATTAAGGTGGTTAATGCTTGCGGGGAGGAGCTGAAACAGCCGCCGAGGGACCCCAGAAGACCAGGTTCGGGGCCACTCTGTGCAGAACGAGCTGCACAGTGAAGGTAAGTATAACATGTTTGTTATTTTAAAAAAAAAAACATTTTACCTTTACAACCCCTTTAAGCCAGCAATGGCAACTACTTGCATCTCCAGGAACTTGGAGTATTGGGTAAATCAGCTTAAAGCTCATATAATAGCAGATTCCCCTAAGCAAGAAATCCTTGACTCCTTTTCTACCCTCTCAGCAGCCATAGCCTATGTCTCTGATGCCTCAGCAGAGTCTATCAGGATGACAGCTAAGGCGGCAGCCCTTGCTAATTCTGTTAGACGGGCTTTATGGCTAAAGACTTGGCAAGGGGACACAGCATCTAAAAACAAATTATGCGGGGTCCCTTTTCTAGGAGACTTATTGTTCGGCCCTGATTTGGATTCAGTTCTGGACAGGACTGCAGATAAAAATAAATCTTTTCCTGTCAAAAAGAAGAAACAACCAGTCAAACGTTTTTTTCGTCCTCAAAGGGCTCAGGAACAAAACAAGCCTCAAGAGAAAAAGAAAAACTGGTCAGGGCAGAGGGGTAAAGGCAAAGGAAATGTCCTTTTCCATCCTCCTGCGTCAACCAGCAAGACGCAATGACAGTCGGTTACAGGTAGGGGGAAGACTACAAAATTTTCTCCCCTATTGGGCAAGCATAACAGAAAACCATTACATTCTGAATATGCTAGCACAGGGTTACAATATAGAGTTTTCAGATCTCCCCTCAGAAAGGTACTTGACGACAAATCTTCCAAGAGATGTAACAAAATCCCTGGCAATGAAGAGCCTATTAAAGGTTCTGATAGATCAGGGGGTTATGACTTACGTCCCACAGGGGGAGCTTTATCAGGGATTTTATTCCTGTATATTCCTGATAAAGAAACCATCCGGAAATTTTTGTTTAATCCTAAACCTGAAACCGCTGAACAGATCAGTCCAATACAAAAGGTTTCGTATGGACTCCATCTTCACGGTCAAAAATCTATTGACAAGGGAATGCTTTATGGCATCAATAGACCTTTGAGATGCCTATCTGCATATCCCTATAGCCCCGCAGTCCCAAAGATTCCTAAGATTGGCAAAAAATATGGGAAAGGAGGTTCTGCACTTGCAATTCAGGGCCCTCCCCTTTGGCCTGTCTTCTGCCCCACGAATATTTACAAAAATAATGGCAGAAGCGCTTGCACCTCTTCGCATGCAGGGGATTGCGGTAATTCCGTACTTGGACGACCTACTCCTTTTTGCCCCCTCCAGGGAAAGACTGCTAGACAACCTCGGAAAAACCCGAGGTCATCTAGAAACCCTGGGTTGGATCATAAATATGCAGAAGTCAAATTTCAATCCAGCCCAGAAAATACTATTCCTGGGGTATCAGATCTGTTCAAGGGAACAAAAGATTTTTCTCCCAGAAGAGGAGAAGGGCAGAAGGTGGTAGCGTCCTTACAGGCAAGCCAGGAATTATCAGTCCGACAAGTGATGTCATCCCTAGGAACCCTAACCGCAACCATACCAGCCATTCAATGGGCAAGGTTACATTTCAGGCCTCTCCAGAGCTTTCTCCTGAGAATATGGAATCACAGGTCAGAAGCTCTGGAAGCAAAGGTAAAGATACCCACCAATGTCAAGAGATCGCTTTGGTGGTGGAGGAGACAGGAGAATCTGTCAGAAGGCCTGCTCTGGTCATTTCCAATAGAAAAAGTGGTAACGACAGATGCCAGTGTATGGGGTTGGGGAGCTCACTTAGACCAAGACTTCACACAAGGAGTGTGGTCTCGGACAGAAGCAAAGAGGTCCTCAAATTGGAGGGAGTTAAAGGCAGTCACCTTAGCTTTAGATGCTTTCTCTCCTATCCTTCAAGGTTCTCATGTCTGGGTCCTCTCAGACAACGCCACTACCATAGCCTACCTAAACAAACAGGGGGGTACAAAAAGCAAAACACTTCAGTTGCTAGCTTCAAAGATCCTGGTTTGGGCAGAAAAGCATGTTCGCTCCTTATCAGCAGTCCACCTCAAAGGCACCTTAAATGTAGTGGCAGATTATCTAAGCAGAAGGCGGATTCAGGAGTGAGAATGGGGCCTGAATCCGGAAATCTTTGCATTGATTACCAGGGCCTGGGGTCAACCACAAATAGACCTATTTGCGTCAGAGGAAAATACACAACTCCCAGTATTTTTCTCTATTCACAGAAACGACAAGGCCCAGGGGACAGATGCGTTAATCCAGCCCTGGAACTTCCATCTGGGTTACGCATTTCCTCCTTTCCAACTTATCCCGTTGGTGTTAAGAAAGATACAGAGGGAGAAGGTGGCAGTAATCCTAATTACTCCATTTTGGCCAAAGAGGGCATGGGTTTTCCACCATTCTACAGATGGCAGTCAAACCATTTTGGCGGCTGCCTCTCCGGCAAGACCTGCTCCTACAGGGTCCAATACAGCATATGGGAGTGGCCAGTCTAAGCCTCACGGCCTGGTTTCTGAGGAGCAGTTGTTAAGAAACAAGGGTCTGTCACAACCCTTGGTAACTACCTTACTTTCCAGTAGGAAAATAGTGACCAGAAAAATCTATGCTTAATATTGGAAGGTCTTCAACTCTTTTTGGTGTTCGACTAAGAGAAAAGTAAGAAATTTAGTGTCAATTTTGGAATTTTTTCAAGAGGGGGCAGACAAGGGATTGTCAGTCAGCACCCTTAAAGTGCAAGTAGCTGCTTTGGGAGTATTTCTAGAAAGACCAATCTCTTCTGAGCCCTTGGTTATAAGATTTTTCAAGGCGCTTACCAGATCTAGACCAGCTCCGGCTAAGCACTTTCCCAATTGGGATCTATCAGTGGTCCCTCAAGCCCTCATAAAGGAACCTTTTGAACCACTACAAGAAATCTCTCTAAGGAATCTTACTCTTAAGACTTTGTTCTTAGTGGCAATAACGTCAGCAAGGAGAATTGGTGAGCTGCACGCCCTATCTGTTAAGAGACCCTTTTTTACTATCTACACAGATAGGGTTATACTTAAAACCGATCCGGGTTTTTTTGCCAAAGGTGGCGTCAGCACACAATAGGTCGCAGGAGATCATCCTGACAACCTTTTGCTCTAACCCTTCGGGGGAAAAAGAAGGCAAATTCCATAATTTGGATGTAAGAAGGACTTTAATACATTATCTGGAGGTAACAAGTAACTTTCGGTCCTCGGACTCTCTATTTATTCTTTTTTCTGGTAAGAAGGGCCAGCAAGCTTCTAAGGGGTCTATAGCTAGATGGCTTAAATCAGCTATTCTAGCAGCCTACTCTCAATCGGGGCTATCTCCCCCCGCTGGGAATTAAAGCACATTCTACCAGGGCTCAGGCCACTACATGGGCAGAAATGGCTGGTGCCACCCCAGATCAGATTTGTAGGGCGGCTATGTGGTCAAGCTACCTTACGTTTGTCCGTCATTACAGGCTGGATCTTCTGTCAGCAAGTGAACAAGCTTCTGGCAGAAAGGTCTTGCAGGCTGTGGTCCCTCCCTAAGTGGGTAAGTCTCTGTTATCCTCTCAAGGTGCTGTCCTGAAAGACGTTAAGGGAAAAATCAAGTTAGACTTACCGGTAACTTGTTTTCCAGGAGTCTTTCAGGACAGCAGCAACCCGTCCTTATTGTATTAAATTACTAAGTGGGAAGGAGCCTCCTTTTAAAGTTTGGTGGAGGTGTGTTTCCTGTCAAGTGGGTGGAGCCACGCTCTCAAGGTGCTGTCTTGAAAGACTCCTGGAAAACAAGTTACCGGTAAGTCTAACTTGATTTTTTTATGCATTTTGCAGACGTGCATGGGAATTTTTTAACATGGGTTCCTATGGAACATGTTCACATCAATGCATATTTGTGCCTCTGTGTTTTTGGAAAGGGTCGGGGACTTTTTTTCCCGCAAAATGCAGCATTTTGCTTGTAATAGATTTTAATGGACCTGCATCCAAAACGCAAGTACCGCGTTTTGCATATTTTTAATTTTTTTTTTTTACACTGTATATAGCTGGTTGCTAAGAAGGGGGCCGGGAAACCGGCCGCCACGTCCTTAACCACATATGAGTCATCAGCTGACTTCCTGCTCAATGTAAAAAAAATGCCGGTTAAAAAAAAATCTTGAAAAAAAAAACAGCGTGGGGTCCCCCCCAGGGCCATACCAGACCCTTGGGTCTAGTATGGATTCGGAGAGGACCCCCATGTCAAAATTGAAAAAAAAAAATAGCGTGGGGGTCCCCCCAAAATCCATACCAGACCCTTATCTGAGCACTGAGCCCAGGAAGGTCAGGAAAGGGAGGGGACAAGCGAGCACCCCTCCTTCTCTTCTGGGGAGAGTTTAATTATTGCTATGCGTGGTCGCTTTTTCCGCCAGATAAATTTGGAGATACTAGACTGTTTCACTAAGGGTCTTGTAAGCTTCCCCTGTGAATCCATCAGGTCTAGGGGCTTTGTTAGGAGCTAGGAGATGTATATATACTCTTTTCAATAGGGTCAGGAGTAGGGATGGGCCGAATACCCCCTGGTTCAGTTTGCACCAGAACATGCGAACAGGCAAAAAGTTTGAACGAACATGCAAACCCTATTAAAGTCTATGGGACACAAACATGAAAGATCAAAAGTGCTCCTTTTAAAGGCTTATATGCAAGTTATTGCCATAAAAAGTGTATGGGGACCTGGGTACTGCTCTAGGAGACATGTATCATTGCAAAAACAGTTTTCAAAACAACTGTTCTTTTAGGAGCAGTGATTTTTATAAGTCAAACAATTAAAATGAAATATTCCTTTAAATATCGTGCCTGGGGGTCCCCTTAGTCTGCCTGTAGTGGCGCATCTGTGTGATGTGAAGAACAGTGCCACAGCAAAATGACATTTATAAAGGAAAAATTTAATGCAAACGTGCTTGTGCCTGTAATGTATTGCCAGCTCCCGACAATATAGATGAAAAATTAAAGAAAAAATTGGCATGGGTTCCCTTCAAAATGCATACCAGATCCTTATCCGAGCATGCAGCCTGGATGACAGGATTGGGGGGCGAGCGAGTGCCTCCCCCTCCTGAACCATACCAGGCCACATGCCCTCAACATAGAGAGGGTGCTTTGGGGTCCCCCCAAAGCACTTTGTCCCCATGTTGATGGGGACAAGGGCCTCTTTCTGACAACCCTGGCCATTGGTTGTCGGGGTCTATGGTTGGGGGGCTTATCGGAATCTGGAAGCCCCCTTTAACAAGGGGGCCCCTAGACCCCAGCCCCCCCATGAGAAGGAGTATCGGGTATATTGTACCCCTACCCATTCTCAAAAAAAAAGTGTCAAAATGTAAAAACCGCAATAGACCGTTTTTAACAATTTCTTTATCAAAGGGGTCGTAAACCCTTGTGTTTTTTCACCTTAATGCATCCTATGCATTAAGGTGAAAAAACTTCTTCTAGTGACCGGTCACCCAGCCCCCCGTTTTACTCACCTGAGCTCTGGAATTTCCCTCTGCGGAGATGTGCTCTTCCTCTGCCCAAGGTTCTTGGCTCTTAATTGGATAGATTGATAGCAGCGCAGCCATTGGCTCCCACTGCTGTCAATCAAATCCAATGACATGGCGCCAGGGAGCGGGGCCGAGTTCGGCATTCTGCATCTATGGACGCAAGTGCTGGACCCGGGAGCTCGTCCGCAAGGTAAACCCCCGGGAGAGAGCTTCTCCTAGGGGGTTATATGATGCAGGGAGGACCTACCAAAGCCAAAGAGGGACCCCAGAAGAGGATTGTCGGGGCCACTCTGTGCAAAATGAACTGCACAGTGGAGGTAAGTATGATATGTTTGTTATTTAAAAAAAAACACAAAGCTTTACAATCACTTTAAAAAAGAGAAAAAAAAGTGCCTGGCGATGTACATCCATCGTCAATCACGTCGACCGACAGACCCGAAAAATAGAAAAACAGGAACAAACTCCCTCTCCATGGGAGGCCGCCTGGTGACTGCTGTATTTTGGCTTTGTCACAGCTAAGAGACAGCAGTCACTGGGAGGCCTCCCACTGAGGCAGAGGTTCTTTTTTTTTTTTTTCTATTTTTCGGGTCCGACGGGCGGTGTGATTGAAGATGGATGGACATTGCGGGACACTTTTTTCTTTTTTTTTTTTTTTTTAATAAAGGAATTGTCAAAAACTGTCTGTTGTGTCTGTTGTGCTTTTTACTTTTTGACACTTTTTTTGGTGAATGGGTAGGGGTACCCAACTAAACACATAGGGGGGTGCCAGGATCTGGGGCCCCCTTGTTAAAGGGGGCTTCTAGATTCTGAAAAGTCTCCTGCCCACAGACTCCAACAACTATTAGCCAGGCAAATGTTTTTTGAAAATTTGGGGTTTTTAGTGCAACAAGGATTGGTGATAAAGCATCAGTGAAGAGGAGACACATTTTTCCCATATTAACTCTTACAGGAGAGAATTTACCTTCCTGGGGTAGATTTCATCTCACTTCCTGTTGTCTCCTTCCATTTGCAAGTAGGAGTCGTTTGTAAGTTGGATGTTTGAAAGTAGGGGCCTGCCCTGTATACTCTGCAGAAATTGGGGCCTTAGGTAATGGTGTTGCCACAACACTGTAAGCCCTCACAGTTACTCTTGGTGGGCGCAGAAATGGGCCCTGCTGTGAAATATTAGATCAAGAATTGTAATTACATGCCATTGTTGAACAGTGGTAGAAAAATTGGTGGTGGTGGTGCCACAACACTGTAAGTCCTCACAGTTACTCTTGGTGGGCGGTGGAACGGGCCCTGCTGTGCAATATTATATCAAGAATTGTAATTACATGCACCTGTTGAACAGGGGCAGAAAAATTGGGCCTTTGGTGGTGGAGGTGGTGGTGTTGCCACAACACTGTAAGCAGCTGGGTCAGGGAAATTTTCCTGGTACAAACTGACGTCGGTGTACCGATAGCAGATTGCCCGTAAGTACTTGGCTGCGACACACCTAATTCTACACCTTCATTCCTCTCAGTGCGGGTTTCAGAGAGGACTGAAGGTATAGTGGGGTTGGAGATCCCAGCTGATGAGGAGCAAGGAGAGGTCCGCTTTGTTCTTTGGTGTGGGTCTTTTTATTTTATTTTATTTTTATTTGTCACATCTACCAAAAAAATATTATAATTATTTATTTATTTTTTTATTTTTTTAAAGCCTGATCTTGTGTTTTATTTTTCTTTTTTTTTTTACCCCAGAATAGTTTTGGGTGTGTTTTGTGTGTCAAGTTACCACAACAAGATTATTATCTTGTATTATTTAATCTTAAGGAGGTTTCTTGGTGTTGGTGTCTCTTGTTAATTTCACATTGTATTTTTGAAATGTACCTGCCTCCTCACAAACAAACTGTCCTTTTTGAAGGAAGACACACATAGGCGAGTATAATAAATCAAACCAAAAATTTATTAAGGGGTCCTAACCAAAGAAAGAGGGAGGCAACGCTGGAGAAACAGCAGAAATTGGCGTAGCCTTTGGCCCCCAGGGCACACATCAACTATTTTACTGCAAAAATTGGTGGACTGAGGAGTCCATATATAAGGGAGTACAATCTGGTCCAGAAGTCCAAGAGAGCATGAACAGCAGCAGATGACATACATGTCCCCAGGCTGTGGTCATACAAGAGCCTGCATCTTTTGTCAGACCAGACTGAACCCAGGGCCTTCACTCTCTTGGCTTCCTTCCACGCTGTGTCTGTGGTGGTAGAGCTGTGGCAAGAGGAGGAGGAGTATGGTCCAACTTACTCAGGTGGGTATTGGGTGTGATTTCGCCCCTCAACCCCTTATTTAATATTTTATAAATTATTTCCTCACACATGAGGCATTGGCCCTCCTGCATGTCCTGCAGTTTTGTGGCAGCCATGGAGGCAAAGGCCTCTTCACGAGTGGGGGTGGTTCTGAGGGACGCAGAGGCCTCCTGATTCAGCCTGAGCACGGAATCCTCCATGTTACTCTTGGAAGGTGGAGGGGAGGGACCTGCGATTCTGTGAGGCTCCTACTGGGCCCGACCTTCTCCTGGCTGCCACTAACCCTCGCCTCTTCCTGTTTGCCACATTCCCCAGCCTCCTCCTGTGTGCCATATTCCACAGCCTCCTCCTGGCTGAGGTCTTCCTGTGTATGAAAAAGGGACATAGTTTTAGTTTTTTCTTCATCAATCACACACAATTTACATCTCGTGACTCTTGCAAATTGAATGTTAACAAATATAACAGACTATCGTATTTTTGCACACTAATGTCTATTGATATGTAAAACACTTTATTAAATAAGCAATTAGTGATCAATAATAACATCTAGTAAACATCATTTATTTATTGACCAGAAATCTGTAGAACAATGCTATACCTGGCTCAAGCTGGGCTCCTCCACTTCTTCCTGGCTGGAAGTTCCAGGTTGGACATCGGAAGCCTCAGCTGGGGTGGAAGGAAGGGTTGAGAGGGATTCCCTGACTTCAGTCTGGTCTGACAGAAATCGCAGTCTCTCATAGTACCACAGCCTGGGGACATAAACATCATCTGCTGCAGCTCCGGATCTCTGGGAATCCTGGACCTTCTTGTGCTCCCTAAGATAAGTGCTCCTTAGGCCACCTTGACTTTTAAATAGGGGATGGTTGCTGTGGGGACCACCGGCTTCACCAACTCCAGCAGTTTCTCCAGCGCTGCCTGCCTCTTTTGTTTATGGTTAGTTTGCGGGTGTTTGACCTGCGATAGACAGGGCAGCTCCCTGTACTTGTCTATGAACAGGGGGAGGAAGTTGTGGTCATTGAAGACATCCATTTTATCTGCAATACACAAGACAAACCCTAATGTCAGGCTTAATCTCTCCTAATCTTGTCCCAATATAGGCCTCAATCTATAAGCATATAGTTTAAAAGTTACCTTCATTATCACGATTGGCGCTTCCGATACTCCTTCCTCCGCTCACAGATCATACGTGCTACACGCGCGTGTTACACTGTATATACACTGCGCATGCGTGAAACTCCGCCCGCCCCTGACTTCTTCCTAGTCTATTCCCTGCCCCTTCTCTTTTGGCGCAGTGGGGAGCACATGGAGATACAACAGGTGCGTGCTAATTACAGCAACGAGGAGAAGAAGGAGGAAAGCCTGGAGCCAGAAACGTCACGATCCCGGAGGAGACGATTTAAGGCCTCAAATATGTCCTTTGTGGAGATGGTCGACATACTGAAAAGGGCAGACTATGACGGGAAGTATGGACCTTACCCCAACCCCAATGTCAGAAAGGCCAAGATCATGGGGAAAGTTGTGAAGAGTCTGCACTGAAATTTTGGGGTACGGTGATCCAAGGATCAACGTAGAAAGTGGTGGTCGGATCTCAGTATAGGGAGCATGATCAGTATAGAAGGATCAGGAGAGTGCTTCAAAAAAGTAAGTAGTTGTCCTGTGTTCCTATTTGTTATTTTTATAACGTTCGTGCTGCTCCATGTGCTTTTCTTTATTGTTGTACAGTTTAAAATGGCAACTTGTTCATGGACACATTATTCGTTCGTAGGAAAAATTGTTCATTCGGCCAATAAAACACCATGTTTTGTCCAGATGCCTTTCAATACATTTTTTCTGGCCTACTTCTCTTAAAATAATTTTGGTGTCTAGATGGGTTTGTAACTACAATGAAATGCAAACTAGATTCTGTGTAAGGAGAGGACACTCAGCAGCTGTTTACACATTTGGACGATGGAGCACTAGTGTGGGACACAAGAACACCCTTTTTATTAGGGGGTCCCACACAGGTGCTCCAGTGTATACTATAGGGGTGTCTCCATCTGTGAAGCTTGTACAAAACAGGTAAGTAGGGATGAGCCGAACACCCCCCTGTTCGGTTCGCACCAGAACATGCGAACAGGAAAAAAGTTTGTTCGAACACCCGAACACCATTAAAGTCTATGGGACACGAACACGAATAATCAAAAGTGCTAATTTTAAATGCTTATATGCAAGTTATTGTCATAAAAAGTGTTTGGGGACCTGGGTCCTGCCCCAGGGGACATGGATCAATGCAAAAAAAAGTTTTAAAAACGGCCGTTTTTTCAGGAGCAGTGATTTTAATAATGCTTAAAGTCAAACAATAAAAGTGTAATATCCCTTTAAATTTCGTAGCTGGGGGGTGTCTATAGTATGCCTGTAAAGGGGCGCATGTTTCCTGTGTTTAAAACAGTCTGACAGCAAAATGACATTTCAAAGGAAAAAACCCATTTAAAACTACTCGCGGCTATTGCATTGCCGGTCCGACAATACACATAGAAGTTCATTGATAAAAACGGCATGGGAATTCCCCACAGGGGAACCCTGAACCAAAATTAAAAAAAAAAAATGACGTGGGGGTGCCTCTAAATTCCATACCAGGCCCTTCAGGTCTGGTATGGATATTAAGGGGAACCCCAGCCAAAATTTAAAAAAAAAATTACGTGGGGTCCCTCCAAAAATCCATACCAGACCCTTTTCCGAGCACGCAACCTGGCAGGCCGCAGGAAAAGAGGGGGGGACGAGAGTGCGCCCCCCCTCCTGAACCATACCAGGCCACATGCCCTCAACATTGGGAGGGTGCTTTGGGGTAGCCCCCAAAACACCTTGTCCCCATGTTGATGAGGACAAGGGCCTCATCCCCACAACCCTGGCCGGTGGTTGTGGGGGTCTGCGGGCGGGGGGCTTATCGGAATCTGGAAGCCCCCTTTAACAAGGGGACCCCCAGATCCCAGCCCCCCCGTGTGAAATGGTAAGGGGGTACTTACCCCTACCATTTCACTAAAAAACTGTCAAAAATGTTAAAAATGACAAGAGACAGTTTTTGACAATTCTTTTATTTAAATGCTTCTTCTTTCTTCTATCTTCCTTCATCTTCTTCTTCTGGTTCTTCTGGCTCTTCTGGTTCTTCCTCCAGCGTTCTCGTCCAGCATCTCCTCCGCGGCATCTTCTATCTTCTTCTCCTCGGGCCGCTCCACACCCATGGCATGGGGGAGGCTCCCGCTCTTCTCTTCATCTTCTTCATCTTCTTCTCTTCTTCTTTTCTTCTCTTCTTCTCTTCTTCATTTTCTTCTCCGGGCCGCTCCGCATCCATGCTGGCATGAAGGGAGGCTCCCGTTGTGTGACAGCTTCTCCTCGTCTGACGGTTCTTAAATAATGGGGGGCGGGGCCACCCGGTGACCCCGCCCCCTCTGACGCACGGTGACTTGACGGGACTTCCCTGTGACGTCACGGGGAATGAAACAGGGAAATCCCGTCATGCCCGTGCATCAGAGGGGGGCGGGGTCACCGGGTGGCCCCACCCCCCATTATTTAAGAACCGTCAGACGAGGAGACACCGTCACACAGCGGGAGCCTCCCTCCATGCCAGCATGGGTGCGGAACGGCCCGGAGAAGAAAATGAAGAAGAGAAGAAGAGAAGAGAAGAAAAGAAGAAGAGAAGAAGATGAAGAAGATGAAGAGAAGAGCGGGAGCCTCCCCCTATGCCATGGGTGTGGAGCGGCCTGAGGAGAAGAAGATAGAAGACGCCGCGGAGGAGATGCTGGACGAGAATGCCAGAGGAAGGACCAGAAGAGCCAGAAGAACCAGAAGAAGAAGATGAAGGAAGATAGAAGAAAGAAGAAGCATTTAAATAAAGGATAAATAATGATATTTGAAGCGCTTCACAATGTGCATAAAAATGAATATATATGAATAAATATAAATACTCAAATAAACCCAGCGGTGAGTAAAAATTCCTAAAAAATCCAGCAATCAAAATAGTGTAAAATTATAAAAAATTAGTGACACCAAATGTGTAAAAAAATCCACATAAAAATAAATATATAGGGATGTATTCA
This sequence comes from Aquarana catesbeiana, assembly GCF_042186555.1. NCBI lineage: Eukaryota > Metazoa > Chordata > Amphibia > Anura > Ranidae > Aquarana > Aquarana catesbeiana. Next base: position 305,244,662 of record NC_133325.1, read on the forward strand.
GAGGGTTCAATTATACAAGTGTAGAATCCGATTGGTATACAGCTTTGATCCAGTCCCACTAGCAAAGCTGTTTAAAAACACTTGCTTAATTAAGGTGCTCATTGACCTTTATAGTAACAATGTTTCTTTTGCTTCTGTTCACAACCAATGTGAGAATCATAAAACAGATCTCATTTGACAGGCAGATACCAAGGTACACAGGCAAACTTCAATCCACTCACGTGTGCCTTATAATGATAAGGCATATGCAGGTTTTACTATAGCAGTCAGCCGCCTTAGACAGGAGCAGATTCACTGCAGTACACTGAGTGATACTGCTGATCTGCACAGAGCATCCTTGGCTCCTCCAAAAGGGATTATCATTTTTAAGTGACTCTGAAAACACTCTTTTTTGATAGCAGCCTCACTTGGTTTTCTGTGTAATTATCAGCTATTTAGCATCACAGCGCTTTGTGTTTTATATATTCTTTTTCATTTAAATAAAGGAATTGTCAAAAACTGTCTCTTGTCATTTTTAACATTTTTGACAGTTTTTTAGTGAAATGGTAGGGGTAAGTACCCCCTTACCATTTCTCACGGGGGGGGCCGGGATCTGGGGGTCCCCTTGTTAAAGGGGGCTTCCAGATTCCGATAAGCCCCCCGCCCACAGACCCCCACAACCCCCGGCCAGGGTTGTGGGGATGAGGCCCTTGTCCTCATCAACATGGGGACAAGGTGTTTTGGGGGGCTACCCCAAAGCACCTTCCCAATGTTGAGGGCATGTGGCCTGGTACGGTTCAGGAGGGGGGGGCCACACTCTCGTCCCCCCCTCTTTTCCTGCGGCCTGCCAGGTTGCGTGCTCGGATAAGGGTCTGGTATGGACTTTTGGGGGGACCCCACACCGTTTTTTTTTTTTTTTTGGCGCGGGGTTCCCCTTAAAATCCATACCAGACCTGAAGGGTCTGGTATGGTATTTAGGGGGACCCCACATCATTTTTTTTTTTTAATTTTGGTTCGGGGTTCCCCTGTGGGGAATTCCCGTGCCGTTTTTATCAATGAACTTCTATGTGTATTGTCAGACCGGTAATGCAGTAGCCGCGAGTAGTTTTAAATGGGTTTTTTCCTTCGAAATGTCATTTTGCTGTCAGACTGTTCTAAACACAGGAAACATGCGCCCCTTTACAGGCATACTATAGACACCCCCCAGGTATGAAATTTAAAAGGATATTACACTTTTATTGTTTGACTTTAAGCATTATTAAAATCACTGCTCCTGAAAAAATGGCCGTTTTTAAAACTTTTTTGCATTGATCCATGTCCCCTGGGGCAGGACCCAGGTCCCCAAACACTTTTTATGACAATAACTTGCATATAAGCCTTTAAAATTAGCACTTTTGATTTCTCCCATAGACTTTTAAAGGGTGTTCCGCGGCATTTGAATTTGCCGCGAACACCCCAAATTGTTCGCTGTTCGGCGAACTTGCGAACAGCCAATGTTCGAGTCGAACATGAGTTCGACTCGAACTCGAAGCTCATCCCTACAGGTAAGTATTCAAGCTTGACAAAGGAAAACAATATTTCTTCATCTTGGAACTCTGCTAAAATAGACAATTGTACCCCACTTCCAAGCAATGTTTCATATTCCTATTTCTGCCATCAAATATCTGTGTGCTAAGTATACCTATTTTTTTTACATAGGGGAGAAAAGACTTGGAGGACACCACTCATCAGAGGAGACAACAGACCCCCATCTCAGGAAGAAGGGGAAATCCCCCAAAGCCAAGCAGAGGAGGAGGAGGGAGACATTGTGGAAATAGTCACCACAACAGGTGAGTGTCTGCGACCACAGGCTCAGGTAAGAGATGGATGCCTGCATATTTATAATACATGGTGTGGTTTTTTTTTTCTATATTTTTAGGTGATCGTGATATTGTGGATGAAGGTCATTTCACCAGTGAAAGTGCCCAGATCCTGATCGGGGAGATCATGGGGTGTAATAGGGACTTTGAAAACATCAAGAAAAACATCAATGATGTCCAAAACAAAATGAAGAACATCACTGATGTTTTAGGGAGAGTTTAAAACCCCTCGAAATCCCTTACTTCTCTCTGCTTTATTTTTCTGACATTTTTTTTGCACATTTTTTTACATATTCTAGAAAAGCCAAATTTTGAAGATGCACAGTGTGTCAACATGTGCTATCTGCCATCACGGGAGATCAATGTACGCATTTTGGGGGTGCAATCCCTTCCTCAATTATAAAGTAGCTGAGAGGAAGGGGTTGCACCCACAAAACACGTCCATTGATCTCCCATGATGGCAGCTAGCACATGTTGACATTCGGCAATTTGTGTGCATCTTCAAAATTTGGCTTTTCCAGGGGTGACTTCACCCCATCTGAATGCAATATCAAACACAGTTTATAAATACTCATGTCTGATATTGCCTTCAATTTCTACAAAAGTTGAACTTTGTAAGTTCCAGATTTGTGTATTTCTTGTTGGTTTTAAACATGCCTGTTTTACCTTAAAAGGACATTTCTACTTTTAATGTCACCTAAAAAATTGTTATACAACAAACATGTTGGTTTGTTTTAAAAACCTTTTATAAATGCACATGTGATTGTGCTTTGATTAAAAAGATTGAGAATCAACAATGTGTGGCTTCTTCTTTCAATGCTCAAAAGCATTTTTGGGTTGTAAAGTTGGTGTTTTCAGTGGCAATGGGGGTTATTTACTAAAGGCAAATCCACTTTGCACTACAAGTACAGTTTCTGTGCAGTCTCAAGTGCACTTGTAGTGCAAAGTGTCTTTTGCCTTTAGTAAATAACACCCAACCATGGACTCCCCAAATTTCAGTCAGGGTCAGCTAAAAGAAAGACAAGCAGTAAATCTAAGCAAATATTTGTTCAGTTTAATTTTTCTTTTTATTTAAAAAATGTCTCAGACATTGTCTGGCATATTGATGGCTCCCCTACCCGCCAAGTATTCCATGTATCTTAGACGGACCTCGCGTGCACTCTGAGGGGCAAGCCAGGATGGCCAGCTTCAAGTGCCGTCAGGGTTGGTTCATTGAGAAAAATTCCGGCTTCAGGCCCAACTGAGCCAGCATAGTTCACAGAATTTCTCCTTAAAAAGTTGTGGAGAACACAGCAAGCCAGGATGCTGTGATTGAGTTTATATTCCGCCATGTGTATCGGTGTAAGAAATAGGCGGAACTGGCTGACCATTATTCCAAACGTGTTCTCCATCACTCTTCTGGCTCTGGCCAGCCTGTAATTAAAAACCCCTCTGGTCTGGGGTGAGGGTCCTCATAGGGCATGGCTGCATAAGATGGTCCCCCAGCGCAAACGCTTCATCCGCAACGAAGACGAATGGGAGTCCTTCCGCATTGTCTTCTGGAGGTGGCAAGTCCAAGCTGCCATTCTGGAGATGCCTGTAGAACTCCATGTGGGTGATGACTCCACCATCTGACATCCGACCATTCTTCCCCACGTCCACATACAGGAACTCGCAAGTAGCAGACACCACCGCCAACATCACAATACTATTGAACCCCTTGTAGTTGTAATAGTATGACCCCAAGTTGGGTGGTGAGACGATGTGGACGTGTTTCCCATCGATTGGCCCTGCGTAGTTAGGAAAGTCCCACCACTGGGCAAAGTGGGATGCTACAGTCTGCCATTCCTGTGGGTTGGAAGGAAACTGTGGAGTCAAACAAGAAAAAAAAATTAATCATTTTGCACATAAACATGGAAAGCAGATTAGACACAAACATTCTTGGCCAACATCAGTATAACATTTATTTTAGGGAGTATTTAAGGACAAAGGTATAAGGTCCACCTATCAGATTCCTCCCCTCCTCTCATGGGCCATTTTAGAAATTTTATGGGGGGGGGGTGTTTTGGACAGGTAACCCTCTCCACTTCATTAAGAGCTGAATGCATAAATAATGTGTATTACTTTGGCCAGTACCTCCTTACTTACACTATTGGCAGCCCACTGGACAGGTAAGAAGTGTCATAATACAAACATATAAATACACGCTGTACACATTTTAGCACATTTTTACATTCTGCTATTACCTATCAAGATAATTTTAGGATACAAAAACTTTAAACCGTACGATTTGAAAGTATTCAGGCAGGCCCTTGCACTACATGCTTTGGGGAATTCATCCATAAATCTGACCACAAAAGAGGTGGGTATAGTGTGTATGGGTTTGGCAAAGCAAGCAGATGGAGGATTGAGGATAGATAGAGGATTGTTAGCAGTTGGGGGGAGGGAGGGTTCCAAATGATTTTGGGACCCAAAAAAAAGCCTCTGGCACTCTGCCTGAATTTAAAGCACAAATCACAATTTTACACATTTTAGGGGGTGTTTAGGGTAAAGCACTACTATTGAGCTGACAAAATACATTGTTAAGTGACTACATGAGGTGAATATAGGCCAGGAGAGCATGCTGGGGAGGTAAGTGAAGGCAAATATGTATGAAGGACAAAAAAAATAACATAAAAATCCAGCATGCATGAGGACAAAGGGGACAAAAAAATCTTACCTTAATATAGTCCTTTTGCAGGACCTGGATGATGACAGAACAGGTCTCTGGGATAATGATCCCCAGAGCCTGGGGGGAGATGCCTGTCGAACTTGAGGTCCTGCAGGCTTCTCCCCGTCGCCAAGTACTGCAGGGTGGTGATTGGCCTCTGCTCCGCAGTGATGGCTTGCCTCATGCAGGTATCCTGCCTGCTAATATAAGGGGTCAGCAAAGCCAACAAATATGGTGAAATATGGGGTCCGTCATCCAGAGAAAGTTCCTGTAATTGTGAGGATTATTCTCACGGATCTCACAGAGCAAAGGCATGTGACAGAACTGGTCATGCTGGAGCAACCAATTCTTGGTCCATGAACTCCTTCTCACCCTGTTCATGGACTGGGCTTGTGTCAAAGTAAGAACTCCAACACCAAGCCCCTATACAGCATGAACTCTACCATGAGTACGTACACGTAACATGGCTACAAAAAAGGTCGGCTGGTCAGAACGAAGTAACAGAACGCACTGAAGAACAGCAAGGCTAGTGAAGAGCGACCTGAAAATCAGTAACGAACGAACAAGAACACAATGACAAAGTCAATGGTAACTCATTGCATGCACTGAAGAACACATACAAACCCACAAGCACAAACTGAACACCAGAAAAACGAACTGAAAACCATGAGTCTGAAAAAGCATGAATCGTCTCTCATCAAACTTTTACTAACACGAGATTAGCAAAGGGAGCCCAAAGGGTGCCGCGCTTGGTACTGAACTGCCCTTTTATAGTCTCGTCGTACGTGGTGTACGTCATTGTGTTCTTGGCGTTCGGAAATTCCGACAACTTTGTACAACCGTGTGTATGCAAAACAAGTTTGAGCCAACATCCGTCGGAAAAAATCCATGGACTTTGTTGTCGGAATGTCCGATCAATGCCCGACCGTGTGTACGGGGCATAAGGCTACCGGTGGCAGCCTGTGTGTGCATGTCTGTAGCAGGCAGATGTGGCCTGCCACCAAAACAGCACGAAGATGACAGTGAGTAAGCCAGGAGGCTATAGTTTGTGTTTGTACAGTGATGGTGGAACCCCCCTGCGAAGGAAGATTACTGTGTGCTTGAACTTTTTTCTTACCTTTTCATAAAAGTGGGCTGCCATGCCCTAAATACGCAGTCTGGTGTTGCAGGTTTCTGGAAAACTGCATGTACCACTTGAACCTAATCACCCCAAATCGTCATATGGGGTAAACACGAGCTTTTAACCCTCTACTACTCTACCTAAAACTAATGAACAAAAACTTTTGGCTATACATACATTTAAACCATGATGGTATATTTTCTACCTCAGTAGTGCCTGGTATAGACTGTGGGGGGGGCATGCCTTTTATTCTTATTTTTTAACAGACACTTTTGTTTTTTATTGTTCAGCGGGGAGACCCATTGACAGCTGATGACTCATCGGTTGTTAAGTACACTGCGGCCGGTGTTCTGCCGAGAAAGTTCCGCTCGGCGGATTAGTTCCCCCCTCTACTGCGCATGCGCAGTAGAAGGCGGCGGAAATAGCCGAAGCGGAACAGCTGAAAATCAGCTGTACACGGCGCCTGTAAGAGGGCCCCTCGCGGGCTCGCTTCGCTCGCCACGCTTCGCTCGCCACGCTTCGGGCACGGCCTCGCTGCGCTCGGCACTTTTAGATTCCCCCTCTAGGTCCACTTGGATAGAGGGGAAGGAACCTGGACCCAGAGCGCAGGCGCCGTGTACAGCTGATTGAAGCTTTTGAGCTTCGGCTATCTCCGGCGGCCGACAGTAGTACGTACTGCGCAGGCGCTGCGCCTGCGCAGTACAGGGGGGGAACCTATCCGCCGAAGGAACTTATTCGACAAGACACCGGCTTTCCGCCTCCTTAACAACCAGCGTACCCTGTGCCCTGATTGGGCAAAACTTTGCTCAATCAGGGAGCAGAATGCACTGTGCAGCGCTCAGTGCATTGCAGGGTGTTCATCACAATAAGCAACAACAGTATATTTTTTCTAAAAAACAAAAGCAGTCTTGGAAATCTGGGCTAGTGACTATGCTTAAGGTGAAAATGCAGGCTGAGAGAATAATGTAATCAGGGAAAACATTTCTATAGCTTATCTGTGTGAAACAACATGTGTACACACAACCCATAACATAAAAGTTATTGCAAAGACACTTAAATTATTTGTCATAGCGGAATGATTTTAATCCAATAGAATAGATACTGACTCTGGTCAATTCCTGAACAAAGTTGGCATTGTTTTTCTATAGAAAAAGGAAGATAAAAGCATTTTCAGGTGGAGCACTGGGATTGTTGTAAGGGTTAATTAGTTAGCTTGCATGTCCAGAATATAAAACATGTATCTGATGCTAGCTCTGCTTTAAGTGCAAAAGTTCCTTTCAAATATAACGTTTTGTTACTAAGGTGTTTGTGGAACTTAACAGAACAGATCATGGTGGCTATAGCCCTTTACCTTGGATTCAATAAAAATGTGCAAACTGGAGTTAAAAGGCACCAGCTTGGTAGTGCTTGGAATTTGTAATGAGTCACTTAGCAAATTCCTTGAGGGGACATTTTAACTAAAAGCTAACTGACAGCTTCATCTGCCATTAGCAGCTGTGAAATTGTTAGAGGATCTCACTGTTACATAGTTAAAGCCACTTACCTCCAAGGTGTACCTCCTGGTAAACTTTAGCAGTCTGTCAAGACTTCTTTAGAATTTTGTGATCCTTTACTAAATGTAGGAATAGTATATATTGACTATTCTTTGCAGAACATTTTTCAATCAATAGTTTATTTCCTTTGAAGAGTACTGTAAAATTTTGAATCAATTGTTCATTACATAGGGTTTTTCCTGTACATTAGTACTCAGTAAATCCACATGGGGTTATGTGGAGATGCTATAGAACTGCGTATTTTTATATGTTTAGACAAAGAAATAGAAAATATCTGACTTGTAGCTTCAGTCAATAAACTATAAAATAATTAGTGTTTTCACTAGAAGACACTGTGAATAAAGTGTATTATCATATGCAAGCAAAGGTTTTGAAAACAATATGCTGAATACCTAAACAATCCTCGATGTGTAATTCTTTCTTTATGGAGAAGCTGTATCACATTGACCGCTTAGTAACTAATTACTGGGTACTTCAAGGCTAACATTATAGTCATCCTCAGAGACTCATCATGTAAAGAAGAGGTTCCGGTTTTGATCCCTGCATATTTGTTCACTCAGTGGAGGATTACTGAATCATAAATCATGACTGCTTGAATTCCTTAATTGTATGAATATCTCCAAATTGGACATAAACAAATCATCAGGCAAATCCACAATTTAAGATTTGCTGATCCTCCTCATTTAGTTATTACTGTATATCAGTTTGGATCCACTGCAATAATAACATAAGCATTGCCTAACAATGTCCCTGTGGGTTAATGAACATACTTGTGATGGACCGCCTGGCACCCAGCCTGGGTGCCTCCGTCAATATATACAGCTTCCTCCAATCTGGAACCAGGAACAAGGTATTATAGCTGAATATTGCATGCAAGAACTAGACTACACAAGCTTAGGTGCAAACTGGAAGTGACTTTATTGTAAATTCACATATAATTTATACCACACAAGATCAGGTAAGAGCTTGATAACATTATCCTAAACAATGCAAACTGAAAACAGTAATATCATTAACACATCTAAGGAACAGCCAACATAAACATAAACAGTAATCTAATTTAACAGTAAGCTAAATAACAACTAGTCACCTAGACAAGCCTAGGTGACTTAAAGGGGTTGTAAAGGTAATTTTTTTTTTTTTTTAAATAACAAACATGTTATACTTACCTTCACTGTGCAGCTCGTTCTGCACAGAGTGGCCCCGAACCTGGTCTTCTGGGGTCCCTCGGCGGCTGTTTCAGCTCCTCCCCGCAAGCATTAACCACCTTAATGCGAGCTCTCTCGCATGGTGGTTAGTGCTTGCGGGCGCGCTCCCGTGATACAGCCGGCGGCTATAGCCGCTCACTGTATCACTCGGCCCCGCCCCCCAGCGCGCCACGTCATTGGATGTGATTGACAGCAGCGCGAGCCAATGGCTGCACTGCTTTCAATCCATCCACTGTAGCCAATCAGCGGCCAGGGTGAGCGGAGGAATAGATGTCGGGAACGCGAAGCTGACTTTCGAGGCATCGGGTAAGTAAAACGGGGGGGCTGGGGGCGGCGGTATTGTCAGAAGTTTTTTCACCTTAATGCATAGAATGCATTAAGGTGAAAAAATTTTTACCTTTACAACCCCTTTAAATTAGTGCCCACCGAGACAGTTCGATACCAGTATTCAAGAAGACCCAAGCCTGTCCAAATGTCATTAACCAGCTTTCTTTTCACATACATCTCCTCACTGAGTTTCAAGTTGGCAGAGACCATCATGGCTTCCTTGACTGTTAAATGTGGTAATGTCCTCCTGCATTATATAACAGAACATCTTCCTAAATGCTTGTAGCTCCCTCCAATGCTAGGGCGCATAGTCAGAAGGCAAGAGGCTACCCCGCAGTCCCCTCCAAAACCCTTATCTCTCTTGGGTCTATCACAATAATATTCTCACCAATGCAAAATCCATAATTTATTAAAGTAAATGCACTTTAAGACATAGGTGTCCATAAGTTGAGAGCACAGCAAGACAAAGTGCACACAAGCAAGCAGAGTCTAGTCATGCAGAGCCACAGTCATCACTAGTGAGTGAATACTGTAACTGTTCTCCAGCCCCTTGTATACCTCTCAGTCCATATTATCTCTTGAACACGTGTATTTATATTATTTGTTGCCAATTGAGGAGTTGAGAGTATGAGCAAAGTAGTAACTGTTCTATCTTTGTTGTTTTTTGGAGATGTAACATTTGCTTATCTGTTTAAGAAACCCAGGTTGGGGGTGGGAGAGTAGATGGGGGCAAGGGGAGAGATACCTATATACGGTATCTCACAAAATTGAGTACACCCCTCATATTTTTGTACATATTTTATTATATATTTTCATGTGACAACACTGAAGAAATTACACTTTGCTACAATGTAAATCAGTGAATGTATGGCTTGTATAACAGTGTAAATTTGCTGTCCCCTCAAAATAACTCAACACACAGCCATTAATGTCTAAACTCCTGGCAACAAAAGTGAGTACACCCCTAAGTGAAAATGTCCAAACTGGGCCCAACGTGTCAATATTTTGTGTGGCCACCATCATTTTCCAGCACTGCCTTAACCCTCTTAAGCATGGAGTTCACCAGAGCTTCACATTTTGCCACTGAAGTCCTCTTCCACTCCTCCATGATGACATCACGGAGCTGGTGGATGTTAGAGACCTTGCGCTCCTCCACCTTCCATTTGAGGATGCTCCTCAGATGTTCAATAGGGTTTAGGTCTGGAGACATGCTTGGCCAGTTCATCGCCTTTATCCTCAGCTTCTTTAGCACGACAGTGGTCATCTTGGAGGTGTCATTGGGGTGTTATCATGTTGGAATATTGCCCTGCAGCCCAGTACCGTAGGGAGGGGATCATGCTCTGCTTCAGTATGGCATAGTACATGTTGGCATTCATGGTTCCCTCAATGAACTGTAGCTCCCCAGTGTCGGCAGCTCTCATGCAGCCCCAGACCATGACACTCCCACCACCATGCTTGACTGAAGGCAAGACGCACCTGTCTTTGTACTCCTCACCTGGTTGCTGCCACACACATTTGACACTATCTAAATCAAATAAGTTTATCTTGGTCTCTTAAGACCACAGGACATGGTTCCAGTAATCCATGTTCTTAGTCTGCGTGTCTTCACCAAACTGTTTGCAGGCTTTCTTGTGCATTATCTTTAGAAGAGGCTTCCTTCTGGGACAACAGCCATGCAGACCAATTAGATGCAATGTGTGGCGTATGGTCTGAGCACTGACAGGCTGACCACCCACCCTTTCAACCTCTGCAGCAATGCTGGCAGCACACATACGTCTATTTCCCAAAGACAACTTCTGCATGTAACACTGAGTATGTGCGCTCAACTTCTTTGTTTGACCATGTCGAGGCCTGTTCAGAGTGGTACCTGTCCTGTTAAACCACTGTATGGTCTTGGCCACCGTGCTGCAGCTCAGTTTTAGGGTCTTGGCAATCTTCTTATAGCCTTTATATAGCCTTTCTTCTTATGGCCTTTATAGCCATCTTTATGTAGAGCAACAATTCTTTTTTTCAGATCCCCAGAGAGTTCATTGCCATGAGGTGCCATGTTGAACTTCCAGTGACCAGTATGAGAGAGTGAGAGCGATAACACCAAATTTAACACACCTGCTCCCCATACACACCTGAGACCTTGTAACACTAATGAGTCACTTGACACCGGGGAGGGAAAATGTCTAATTTGGCCCAATTTTGACATTTTCATCACTTAGGGGTGTACTCACTTTTGTTGCCAGCGGTTTAGACATTAATGGCTGTGTGTTGAATTATTTTGAGGGGACAGCAAATTTACACTGTCGTACAAGCTGTACACTCACTACTTTACATTGTAGTATAATTTCTTCAGTGTTGTCACATGAAAAGATATAATAAAATATTTACAAAAAATGTAAGGGGTGTGCTCGCTTTTGTGAGATACTGTATATATATTTTTTTAAATGCTGGAGGGTATGGGTTGCCATATCTTCTCTTCACTCCCAGTTGCTGCCTGCTAGTATGCACAGTAAAGTAGAAGCATAGAATCTACATTTCTGTGCAGTATCAATACCAATAAAACAAGCAACATTAGAGAGGGGATGGAGCTTAGTGAATGGGACAGGGCACTTTTAAAACATGTATTTTAGATGTGATTGCGTTTCTAACATAGCAACAGAAAGGTAGAGACCATAGCACCTACAGCCACAGTCTATCTAGCCATAGTCTATATATCTGTCTAAACACTTTGAATAAATGTTTGAAGTTTGGCTGTGGTTTAATGGGCATTCAAAATTGTATTTTTTTTTCTTTTCTTTGTTTTTTTTTTTTTTGCACAGGGACCGTGTGGTGACTATACCTGCCACTGCAAAATAATACAATAAGGACATATTAAAAGATTGCGTTATATTTTGCATCAAGTCCCATAAGGTTTTAGTAGTGCCTTCATGCCTTGTTAAAGACATTAAATGGTCACAGCATACACTTGCACTTTCTTACTGACTCTCCTCCTTTAGAGACTCTGTAGTTCAGAAGGCAGTCTCTGTGTAATGTGTGACACAGCAGTGTCTACTCACTCAGGACATAGTGAATATGTGTTAAATAATTCAAGGAAGTAAATGTGTGAGGATATTCATAAATTAGAATTACAAATTGCTAGAAATATATGTATGATTTTACATTTTGACCAGAGTTACACGTTAACATTTCTAAGCCCAGATTTGCAATAAGCAAAACTATATAGAAAAATGTTGGCCTTCACAGCTGTTGCATGTTTGTTTATAGTCATTTTACTCAGTTCCCATCATGATTAATATAGCACAAATAACTTTCAAGAACTGAGAAGTCTGATGTTGAAAAGGAAAACATAAGTGCATTTTCTCAAGAAGCATACATGTCATGAAAATAAATCACTATTACCCAGAGCAGCAGATTTGTATAAAATACATGTTGTTTCTGTTTTTATCTTTTAAATTGTCTGTCTGTCACTCAGTGTCAATGGCGCTACTTCCAGGAAAAACACGCCTGTTTATTTTTTTTTAAGATTTTATTGGAAATATGTGAAATACTGCATAGTGTTTTGTTATGCAGCATTGATTGTCAACAAATGCAGATTTACCTGCTTACTACTCTGTATGCAATTATTCTACCCTATTAAATCCACAATACAACATTCGGTAGTTAAATATTGTGAATGAGGTTTGGGTTCACTGCTACTATGGGTTCAAGATAATTCCTGTGTGTTTGGTGAATATATGGTAAATTATTTGCAACCATAATGCGCTGCTTGACCCATGAACTTAGGTTAGAGTGCTTAGGGTGAATAATGGGGCTTTGTTATGTGCAAGTCCCCTCCTTGAGGCTGTTTGTTAGTCCAAGTTGGAGTAGTTTTAGGTTTACCCCATGTGTGTCAGCACCAACTTTAGTTACTGTTTACCTGCTGACAACCCCTCCCCCCCACACACAAACACACACACACGTTTTTTGCTGTAGATTTTTAATGCATGTTTATCCATGTTTTATTATTTTATGCTGGGGTTTTTAAGGCTTATTTTTGGATTAAGATTTATTTTATTTTATAATCTTTTGCTGTGTCTTTTTTATTTTGGGGTCCACGGTGTGGACTTTTTGCTGACATATTCAAAGATGCCCATTGTTTGCAGCAACACCCCATACGTGCATCAACACCCCATACTTATGGCATGTGCATTATCGAACCCATTTATTAAAAATGTCAGGCAGGTTTAAAGTGAGAGGCAAATGTTCAGCAAATGGAGTGAGCATGGCCACACCATCTAGAGGCAGGGCATATCTGCCTTTCCTATCTCAGAGGGGCCATTAAATACAGTCACAGCACATGCAATCTATCCACGTCTCCGGCGGGGGAGTACAGGACTCAGGTGAGTAAAGTGGGGGGGCTGGGGGGCTGGTCAGTGACAGAAGTTTTTTTACCTTAATGCATAGGATGCATTAAGGTGAAAAAATATGAGGGTTTACAACCCATTTAAAATGCAGTCTGTTTCTGCTGATTATGGGTTGTGTCTTCTGATAGCATGTTTAGTGCAAGAGTGGCTGTGCCTACTCTTCTCTGCAAACATCCTGTGTTTGGATTGTCTTGGTTCATTTATGGTGCATATTATACGGCTCCAGCTACAACATACACTAAGTGTAAGATATTGTTTTTAGTATTAAAATGTATCATTGTATTACATCTGAACCTTCTATGCTTCTTGTTTTTCTTTTCTTCCCCTACTAGGGACAGAGCAGCCAGTTTATTGTCAACACTGCTAATGTGCCCTCTTCTATTCCATTCTATTCTGCCAATCCTGCTAAAGCCCCTCAAACTTGCAATGAAGAATCAGCATAATTATTTCATCATTGACTTCAGGGGGATATTTTTGGTCATGTTCAAGTATTCCTTATTTCAGATAGTGAGGATGAGGAAGATAGCTTCAGAAGGAAGGGACATGAGGCAAGAAGCAGCAAGAGGCAGTGATGTTTCAGAAGCAGGATCTTACTGCCAAATATACTCCAGTAATGATAAGTGGGTGAATGATGAGGTGGCAGACCTTCTATGAGTGTCACTGATTGGATTTGAAGGGAAAATTCCAAGTGAGAGTCAAAACAGTAAAGAGGGATGATTTTCGTGCTGAAATAGGGTCAGTGGCAGCTTGCAGGGCACTGGAGAGAGAAGCCATCCTCATTTATCTTGCCTCTGTCAATTTTCTGTTAACACTGGCATCAGTACAAACCGTTTAATCCATTTAGTACCTTATTACTACTGAACAGTCTGCTTGAAGCACTTTTTAGTCCATTCTACTATTTCACAACAGCCCTAATAAAGTACTCTTAAGGTTTTAGTGTGGTTCTCTTATTGACTCATTACACCTGGGATTCTGAATTCACGTGACCCTCCTTCCCCAAAGAGACCCTATCTTGTGGATAGCTGCTGAATTCAAGTCATCAGGCTCAAGCAATGACTCTCTCTCTTAAAATTTGTGCCTTTTCACAACCTGCTCTTGATCCTAATTTATCTGGCAGCACCGATACAGGCTGCACAGTGTTCTGCAGTGTGAGCCCTTTTTAATGTCTTCATGACAGAACCTTTGAGAGCAGCACCTCATTGAAACAAGTCAGCAGCAAAAAGCTTGCACTCCTTCTCTTCATTAATCCTACATTGCGCTTCCAAGTTTGTTGCCTTTACTGGTGCTCCAGTACCATAGAGGTGCAGCGCAATGTGTTATACAATGTTTCCACAGCTGCATCTATTTTTTTGCAGCCTAAGCTGTTTGCACACTTTCTAGACAGTGAACAATATTTGTGTCTATTGTCTCTCAAATAATACACTCAAAATGTTTTTAAAGCTAAAACCTGCCTTATCCCTCCCTCTTGCATTGTGAGGTTACCAAGCTGCTTATATACTGTGCAACCACTATACAATATTTGTAATTATTGTCTCTCAAATTATTCAGTGTAATATTCATTTCAAAATAAAGCCTGCCTTGTCTTATCCTCTTATTGTGGCTTAACCAGGCTGCTTGCATAAGAGGAGATTTACTAAAACTAGTGCAAACAGAATTTGAATCAGGTGTGCATAGAAGCCAATCAGCTTCTAGGTTGTATTGTCAAAGCTTAATTGAACAAGCGGAAGTTAGAAGCTGATTGGTTATTATGCCCAGCTGCACCAGATTCTGCACCTGTTTTAGTAAGGCCGGGTTCACACTGGTGCGATAAACGCTCTGACATTGGGAGCTCATGTCACATGACGTGTGAAAATCAATGTTTCCCTATGGGAGCTGTCTTAACTGGTCCGACATAAGTTGATCTGACTTTGATCCTACTTCAGCCCATTGAATATCATTGAATTTGGATCAAAGTCGGATTGCCGTCTTGCCTGATCCGACTTTGGCATGTGACTTGTGCTCTGATGATCTTTGAAGAGGAACTCCACGCCAAATTTTAAATAAAAAACTGCATGGGTTCCCCCTCCAAGAGCATACCAGGCCATTCGGTCTGATATGGATTTTAAAGGGAACCCCTTACGCCGAAAAAACGGTGTGGGTGTACCCCCAAAATCCATACCAGACCCTTATCCAAGCATGCAGCCTGGCCGGTCAGGGGGTGGGGATGAGCGAGCGCCCCCCTGAACCATACCAGGCCGCATGCCCTGAACCATACCAGGCCACCCTGCGGCCCCCCACCCCAAAGCACCTTGTTCCCATGTTGATGAGGACAAGGGCTTCTTCCCGACAACCCTGGCCGTTGGTTGTCGGGGTCTGTGGGCGGGGGGGCTTATCAGAATCCAGGAGCCCCCTTTAATAAGAGGGCCCCAGATCCCGGCCCCCCACCCTATGTGAATGAGTATGGGGTACATCGTACCCCTACCCATTCCCCTGGGGGAAAAAAGTGTCAATAAAAAAAACACACTAGACCGGTTTTTAAAGTAATTTATTAGGCAGCTCTGGGGGTATCTTCCAACTTGGGGGGTCTCTTCCAACCTCTCCGCTCTCTCTGGCCTCTTCTCCCGCTCTCCAGCCTCTTCTCTTGGTCTCCGTTTTTTCTCTCACTCTCCGGTGTCTTCTGCCGGGCTCCACTGCTATCTTCTGGTCTTTTGCTAGCGTTGGCCCAGTCTTCTCCATCGTCTTCTTCCCTCCAGTCTTCTTCCGATGTTGACACAATGCTCTCTCCCGCTGCAATGCCATGTGCGTGGTGTGCAACGACTTATATAGGCATGGGGCATGGTCACCGGGTGATGCCATCCGGTGACCCCGCCCCTTATGACGTCACCACCCGGAGCATGATGGGGTGGTGAAGTCATAAGGGGCGGAGTTACTGAATTACATCACCCGGTGAATGCCTATATAAGTCGTTGTGCACAGCACACACGGCATTACAGCGGGAGAGAGCGTCATGTCAACATCAGAAGAAGACTGGACGGAAGAAGACAATGGAGAAGACCAGGCCAATGCTAGCAAAGAGCGGGCAAAAGAGCAGAAGATAGCGGTGGAGCCTGGAAGAAGACTCCGGAGAGCGTGAGAAGAACCAGAGACCAGGAGAAGAGGCAGGAGAGAGCTGAGAAGTCGGAAGAGACCCCCCCAAGTCAGAAGAGACCCTCGGAGCTGCCTAATAAATTACTTTAAAAACCGGTCTAGTGTGTTATTTTTATTGACACTTTTTTCCCCCAGGTGAATGGGTAGGGGTACGATGTACCCCATACTCATTCTCATAGGGTGGGGAGCCGGGATCTAGGGGCCCCCTTATTAAAGGGGGCTCCTGGATTCCGATAAGCCCCCTGCCCACAGACCCTGACAACCAACGGCCACGGTTGTAGGGAAGAGGCCCTTGTCCTCATCAACATGGGGACAAGGTGCTTTGGGGTGGGGGGCCGTAGGGCACCCCCCTGCCCAAAATACCCACTCCCATGTTGAGGGCATGCGGCCTGGTATGGTTCAGGAGGGGGGTGCTCGTCCCCACCCTCTTTCCTGACTGGCCAGGCTGCGTGCTCGGATAAGGGTCTGGTATGGATCTTGGGGGGAACCTCACATTTTTTCGGCATAGGGGTTCCCCTTAAAATCCATATCAGACCGAGGGGCCTGGTATGCTCTTGGAGAGGGAACCCATGCTGTTTTTTTATTTAAAATTTGGCGTGGAGTTCCCCCTCAAGATTCATACCAAACACAGTGCTCGGTGTTGGCAGGGATCCAAGTTGGATCCCCATTCACTGAAGTCAGACGCGTCTCTGACTTCAAGTCACAGGGCAAAGTTGGAATCAAAGTAGGATGAGTGTCGTGTCGCACCAGTGTGAACCCGGCCTCAAACTCCAACACAATGTCTAGCCACTGAACAATATTTCTAGATATTGTTTCTCAGATGATACACTCTATTTTTTTTATTGCAAGATAAAACCTATCTTTCTATTTGCTGCCTATTTTTGGCCTATTCAAGAGCTCATTTACTGTCCTTACAATTTCTACCAAACAATATACTGTACCTAACATCTATATGTTGAATATTTTAGGCATGATTAGGGATTTAGGGAAATGACATGTTTTAGAAATTCGAAGTTGTGATTTTGAAGTGTTTTCGTGTACTCTGTTTTGAAATTTTATACATTTTTAAACAGTGCAGTGTGGTACTGTGAAATAAACTCACAATCTATGCTATGAAACAAGCCAATTTATGTTTTTACAAGTCAACTTTTATCCAGCATTTCATTCTGTTAGACTACTTTCAGACTGATGCAGTGTGAATTGACAACACTGCGGGAGCAGCGCAGTGTGCCCGCAGGTTTGGAGAAGGTTAGTTCTATCAGGTCCTGCAGTTTTTGGTGTGCTTTTGAAAAGCACACTTAAACTTCAGGACCTAAAAGAATGCTATAGGAAAGTACAGCTAACAGCACAAAACCCATGAGTACACTGCACTGCACCCATGGTCAGTCTGCACTGTGTCAGTCTAAAAGCAGCCTTATGGCTGCTACTTCCAATGGCCAATTCAGACTTGAAAAAAATTAGGTTTATCTGCTAAAACTACTTAAAAACTACCACAAAAACACTATTTTCCCAAGTTAAAATGAATTTGATTGGTGTTATGTCACTGTATGTAAGCCAAACTACATCAATTACACATCCAAATTATGTAAACTGTACTTTCAACAACACTTGCAGCCTAAACGATTATCCCAGTTAGTGGCAGGTGTATTTACATGTATTTTCATGCCAACTGTAAGCTTTGTGATGGAAGTGATTCAGAGGGAGGTATATATAGGGAAGTCCCAGATGTCCATTCCTCCAACCCAAATGAGTATGGAGTAATAAAAAAAAAACATGCCAACCACTGACATCTATAAGCTCCCACAGACCCTGACAAGCACTGGGCCAGGGTTGTGGACAAGAGGCTCTTGCCCTTAGCAAAATGAGGACAAGGTGCTTTGCCAGAGGTCACACATGGCAAGGCACCCTTCCCATGTTGAGGAAATGTGGCTGGGTATAGTCAGGAGGTGGGGCACATGCTTGTCCCCACTTTCCTGGCCAGCCAGGTTGCATGCTCAGCTAAGGGTCTGATATTGATTTTGGGGAGATCCCACACTGTTCTTGTTTTTTCTTTGGCATGGGGTTCCCCTTCGAAATGCATACATGAACCAAATGTTCTAGTATGGAAAACTCAAACAAGCAAAATAAAAAATGCATACTTTTTTGGCTGTCCTTTGTCATCATCAGTACTGCTAATCAGTGCTCACCAGTGCCACCTATCAGTGCTGCCAGTCAGTGCCCATCACTGCCTCATCATCAGTGTCACTTATCAGTGCTGCTTATCAATGTCACCTACCAGTGCCTATCAGTGCCCATCAGTGCTGCCTATCAGTGCCACCTCTACAAGCTGCCTATGAGTGCCCATCAGTGCCACCTCATCAGTGCCCAATAGTAGGGATGAGCTTCGAGTTAAGAAAAAGTCTATGGGAGAAATCAAAAGTGCTAATTTTAATGGCTTATATGCATGGCATTGTCATAAAAAGTGTTTGGGGACCTGGGTCCTGCCCCAGGGGACATGGATCAATGCAAAAAAAGTTTTAAAAAGGCTGTTTTTTCGGGAGCAGTGATTTTAATAATGCTTAAAGTGAAACAATAAAAGTGTAATATTCCTTTAAATTTCGTACCTGGGGGTGTCTATAGTATGCCTGTAAAGGGGCGCATGTTTCCCGTGTTTAGAACAGTCAGACAGCAAAATGACATTTCAAAGGAAAAAAGTCATTTAAAAGTACTCGCAGCTATATGAATTGTCCGTCCGACAATACACATAAAAGTTCATTGATAAAAACGGCATGGGATTTCCCCACAGGGGAACCCCAAACCAAATTTTTTTTTTAAATGGCATTGGGGTCCCCCTAAATTCCGTACCAGGCCCTTCAGGTCTGGTATGGATATAAACGGGAACCCCACACCAAAAAAAAAAAAGGCGTGGGGGTGCCCCTCAAAATCCATACCAGACCTGAAGGGTCTGGTATGGATTTTAAGGGGCACCCCCATGCCTTTTTTTTTTTTGGCGCGGGGTTCCCCTTAATATCCATACCAGACCTGAAGGGTCTGGTATGGCATTTAGGGGGATCCCCACGCCATTTTTTAAAAAGAATTTTGGTTTGGGGTTTCCCTGTGGGGAAATCCCATGCCATTTTTATCAATTAACTTTCATGTGTATTGTCGGACCGACAACTCATATAGCCGCGAGTACTTTTAAATGACTTTTTTTCCTTTTGAAATGTCATTTTGCTGTCAGACTGTTCTAAACACAGGAAACATGCGCCCCTTTACAGGCATACTATAGACAACCCCCAGGTATGAAATTTAAAGGAATATTACACTTTTATTGTTTCACTTTAAGCATTATTAAAATCACGGCTCCCGAAAAAACGACCGTTTTTGAAACTTTTTTGCATTGATCCGTGTCCCCTGGGGCAGGATCCGGGTCCCCAAACACTTTTTATGACAATAACTTGCATATAAGCCTTTAATATTAGCACTTTTGATTATTCATGTTTGAGTCCCATAGACTTTAACGATGTTCGCGTGTTCGAACTAATTTTTTGCCTGTTCGGATGTTCTGGTGTGAACCGAACCGGGGGGGGGGGGGTGTTCGGCTCATCCCTGCCGATCAGTGCAGCCTATCAGTGCCACCTCATCAACGCACATCAGTGAAGGAGAAAAATTACCTGTTTTCAAAATTGTATCACAAAATATGAAAAACATTTTGTTTTATTTTTCAAAATTTTCTTTTTTTTTTGTTTAGCAAAAAAATAAAAAATCCTGAGGTGATTAAATACCACCAAAAGAAAGCTCTATTTGTGGGGAAAAAATTATGCAAATTTTATATGGGTAGTGTTGTATGATCGCGCAATTGTCGTTCAAAGTGTGACAGTGCTGAAAGCTGAAAATTGGCTTGGGCAGGAAGGGGGTACAAGTGCCTAGTAGGCAAGTGGTTAAGGCCAAAACTCTCTTGGCTTAGAGAGAAAAACTGTCAGTAAGAAAGTACAAGTTCTAGACAAGTATATGAACTTGGTGCATTCTTCTCCACTTTTAGAATTCATGTGAGACACTTTCTCAATATCTGCATGCGCCAATTTTTATGAGTTCTAAGTAATGAGTTTTTCTCTTTTTTTTATTTAAGTTATGATACATTTGGAAAAGTTGTTGGAGGAGTATTAACCCCTGTGGGGTTGCAAGTGCTGTATGACCTCTTAAAAATAAGTAGTCAAACGGATGAGGTGAGGGCACATCTTGAGCACAGTGAGAAGAGATTGGTGTTTTGCAAGATATTAATTTGACACATAGAAGTTGTATGAGGAAAGTACTGTGGTGGATAGGAATTGATACACAGTTATATATACGTTTGTGAGTGTTTTTACTCAATGGATTTGTGTTTGTAAAGTTCTGTAGCACATTTATTTATGTATTATCATCAAAGTATTCTTACACTTCAATGGATTATGTAGAAGTGTATGCTATGGTTCATGTTTTTCATGGTCACTTGTGTTTGTTATATACAATTTTGTGAATGTTTTGGATAAATGCATTTAAGAGTATACAGTAATATAAAAAATACTGCCTGTTATGTTTTATATATTTAAGGGTGGGGAAACTAGCCAGATGCACTCATTGCATGTGAACAGCCACAGCCAACAGCGCTGTGGCCAAATGTGTACTCCCTACAGTTCACTGCTGCTGTTCACATGTAACCACTCATACCAGTGGTATTATGACTGGCCCTGAGCACAAACCGTTTGCATCAAGGGATATGCTGTTCTGGCCGCATACAAACTGTAAGCAACTAATCATCTAGTTTCTATGAAGCTATAGCCAAGAATTCTACTGTGTTAAGATGTTGGGTTTAGCTGCATCTAAACTCTGAAATCCAGCCGCCTCTAGCTGATTGTCTGAATGAGCATTAAAGCTAAACTCTGGTCTAACCGCTAGGCACACTCCTAGAATCTTCAATTCTATATCACTAACATTGTGATTTACATATGTTTTTCACTTGCATAGCCAGGTGACAGATTTTTTTTTTTTTAAGCAATTCATCTACGGCATTGCTTTCTGTGTCACTTTTCTGTTTCCAGCCTTCTCATTAGAAGTTAAATCAGCATTATCATCTCTGTTCAGTGAGCAAAAATCCAAGCTAGAAAGCAATAAAGCTTTGTCAGGAAGCAGTAGTTCTAAATACACTTTAGTGCTAAAAGCATAGGTGGCCTTTGGCAGGTAAAACTAGACATGTGCAATTCGTTTAGTAACGAATCGAAATTCGGGCAAATTTTGCATCTTTCGGACATTCAAATGCATCTGAATGTCCGAATAAAAAAATAACGAATTTCAACTAATACGAAAGAAATTATAGCGAATATAACAAATGAATTTGACATGATTTGGTAATTCGTTAAAGGTCTAATGAAACAAAAGGTCAACTCAAAGTAAATCTTACAGTTCAATCAGCTGATTAATTTTGTGCTGGAGGTTAGATTACTGGCAAAGTACATTCCTGAGAACTGAGTGAGAAGGGTGTTGTATTGTATTTGAGCAGAGGAGAAGAGATGTGTGTGTTAATAGATTCAAAAAACAAACGACTTTCCAAACTACGAATCATTATCACAAATCAATATACATACATAAATATCGAATTTCCACTAATAGGAAAGAAATTATAGCAGATATAATGAATGAATTTGACATGATTCGGTAGTTCGTTAAAGATCTAATGAAACAAAAGGTCAACTCAAAGTAAATCTTACAGTCCAATCAGCTGATTAATTTTGTGCTGGAGGTTGGATTACTGGCAAAGTGCATTCCTGAGAACCGAGTGAGAAGGTTGTTGTATTGTATTTGAGCAGAGGAGAAGAGCTATTGTCATTGTTTGTGTCATTCATTGTTTCCAAGCTACGAAACATTATCACGACTATATCTATATACATGCATAAATATCAAATTTCAACTAATACGAAAGAAATTATACTGGATATAACAAATTCATTCAACATGATTCCAGATTCAGTATAACGAATATCGACACTCTACGAATAATAACAAAATATCCGAAAACGAATATAACAGAACGAAATTATGTATTTTACGAATGACAACAAACCAAAACTAAACAAAATTTCCCGTTGTGCACAAGTCTAGGTAAAACAGTAAACATCAATGCATTTCAGCTGTGTATTTAGCTGGGTATTTAGCTGTGTGCCTAGAATTCTATTTCGAAAGAAAATCCAAGCAACAAGTAAAAAAATAGTAAACTGGTAATTATAGTAATTCTACCTGTAAAATGCCGAATATTTTGCGAAATTTAAATTCTGACTGTCTGGTTTCTTAATTATTTTGCAAGAATAATAACTATTTTCTAAAAAAAAGGCCAAAAGTCTATTAGGCTTCAAAGAGATCACCAACCAGCAATTTGGAAGCCTATATCAAGCCGCATTGAAGTTTATAGTAGTCAAATCATGATACTTTTTTTGGCCTTTTTCAGAGCCAATTTGCTAGCTTTTTTGTAAACAGGGCATTGCCATGGGAGACATGTACCAATGCAAAAACTGAAAAGAATATATACAGTTTAGACAGGAGCAGAATTTTTAAAATAAGGCTTAAAGGCAACGTTAAAAATACATAATTAAAGTATTAAAGTCTTAAATCTGAAAATGACATAACTGTACACTTTAATGCCAAAAAGTAAAATTTTGAGGAAAAAGAAAGCATTTGCAGCTAAATCACATTTCTGGTTGCTTGTTCTGTTTGTAATAAATATCTGACTTGTTCCTTGATTAGGGTCTAACATGGATTGTAAGAGGAAACCCTATGGGAAAAAAGCAAAAAAAACCAAAAAAAAACGCATGCAATCCTTACCCAAAAATCTGTACCAGGTCCATTTCCTTAATGGGAGTCTGATATAGATTTTAAGGGAAAAAAACAAAATGTTGTGAGTCTCCCAAAATTCATACCAGACCCTTATCCTAGCATGCAGCATATTCACTGAGCTCCCCTTCTAAAAGATACCAAACCACGTGACTTTAACATGGGGAGGGCACCTTGAGAGGTGGCTAACTATATCATAGCAACCATTAATGTTGTGTGGCTGCCTGCATTCTAGCAACCAATGACACTTGCAGCTGGGAAAACATCTTTAGTTCTTAATAAGGATGAGCTTCGAGTTTGAACCCATGTTCGATCGTTCATCGAATTACGAATGATATGGGCTGTTCACGCCAAATTTGCGTGGCGCGCCACGGCCCATAATTCACTGCGGCAGTGCATTGCTGGCTGATGATTGACCAAGCATGCACTATGACCCGCATGCTTGGCCAGTCACAGCGCCATCTGTACAGAGAGCCATAATTGGCCAAAGCCAGGGTGGCTTTGGCCAATTATGGCTCAGGGGGTTTAGTACACGCCCCACACTATATAAGGCTGCCTGCACGTCGGCCCTGTGTAGTGTGTTTCGGCGTTGAGAGAGAAAGAGAGAGACAGTGTCATTTGATTTAAGTTAGATAGAGTAGGCAGGAGAGTCAGTTAGCTGCACTTACAGTGTATTATGTATATATATGCATCCTAGGTGTTGTGTGTGTGTGTATGTGTGTGTGTATATATATATATATATATATATATATATATATATATATATACACACACTGTATTCAGTTTAGCTAGATCCGTTCCTGTTATTCTCTTCCTACTGACAGGCAGGCAGGTGTTTTTACAGTATTTACAGCTACCTGAGGAAAATTGCTGGTGTTCTTCTGATCCTATTAGTCCTATTAGCTACAGTATTTACAGTTAGTGTAGTGCGTCCTCTGCACAGTGTGCACCTAAGGCTACCTGAAGAAAATTGGTGGTGTTCTTCTGATCCTATTAGTACCACAGGCAGCTGCAGTATTTACAGTTAGTGTAGTGCATCCTCTGCACAGTGTGCACCTAAAGCTACCTGAAGACAATAGCCGTTGTTCTTCTGATCCTATTAGTACTGCAGGAAGCTGCAGTATTTACTGGTTAGTGTAGTGCGTCCTCTGCACAGCGTGCACCTAAAGCTACCTGAAGAAAATTGGTGGTGTTCTTCTGATCCTATTAGTACAGCAGGCAGCTGCAATATTTACAAGTTAGTGTACTGTGTCCTCTGCACAGTGTGCACCTAAAGCTACATGAAGAAAATTGGTGGTGTCCTTCTGATCCTATTAGTACCACAGGCAGCTGCAGTATTTACAAGTTAGTGTACTGCGTCCTCTGCACAGTGTGCACCTAAAGCTACATGAAGAAAATTGGTGGTGTTCTTCTGATCCTATAAGTACCGCAGGCAGCTGCAGTATTTACAAGTTAGTGTAGTGCGTCCTCTGCACAGTGTGCACTTAAAGCTACCTGAAGAAAATTGGTGGTGTTCTTCTGCTCCTATTAATACCACAGGCAGGCAGCTACAGTATTTACAGTTAGTATACTGTGTCCTCTGCACAGTGTGCACCTAAAGTTACCTGAAGAAAATTGCTGGTGTTCTTCTGATCCTATTAGTACCACAGGCAGGCAGCTCCAGTATTTACAGTCAGTGTACTGCGTCCTCTGCACAGTGTGCACCTAAAGCTACCTGAACACAATTGCTGTTGTTCTGCTCCTATTAATACCACAGGCAGGCAGCTACAGTATTTAAAGTTAGTGTACTGTGTCCTCTGCACAGTGTGCACCTAAAGCTACATGAAGACAATTGCTGGTGTTCTCATACTAATAATACTACAGGCAGGCAGTTGATTCTGCTAGCTGCATGTATCAGTATATATATATACATCCCAGCTTTGTGCAGCTACATCTCACTGCAGGCCATTAGTATGTCTGGAAGGCCAACAAGGAGAGGCAGACAGTCACAAGCCAATAAAAGAGGGCAAGCAGGCTCTGTGTCTAGAAACAACAGTGCTGGTTGTGGACACGGTGCATCCTCATCAGCACGTGGCCTTGGGACACGCTTGTCCTTTTTTTCGGCAGCTGGCCGTGTTGAGTCGCAACATGCGGAAGACTTGGTAGAGTGGATGACCAAGCCATCCTCATCCTCCTCATCCTCTCTCTCCCAGGCTCAGGGTACTTTGTCTGGCAAAGCAGCTGCCAATGCGGCCTTTTCCCTCAGCTCAATGGCATCAGTCACTCCTTCCCTAGCCCCACCATGTCCTCCTGAGGAGTCCCCCGTTCTGTTTGACCACAGTGTTGGGTACATGCTCCAGGAGGATGCCCAGCGTTTTGAAGGCTCCGATGATGGTACCCAGTTAGAGGAAGGCTGTAACGTGAGCCCAGAGAGAGGGAGTGCCCAAGAAGGACAGCAATCTGGCAGTCATGTTCCCCCAGCTGCAGCATAATGCCAGCTTTGCTCCAGTGATGAGGAGGGAGGGGATTATGAGGTCACTGACTCCACGTGGGTGCTTGATAGGAGAGAGGAGGAGGAGGAGGCACATCACCAATGAGGCAGGATGCCATCCAGGGGCCAGCTAAAGAGCAGCACACCGACTGCATCACACCGCAGGGCTCTGCATGTGCAGGGCGCTGCTGTCTCTGCGCGTTATTCCAAAAGTTCTTTGGTGGGCCTTTTTTGAGTCGAGTGCATCAGATCCCACCGCTGTTATTTGCAACATATGTCTCAAGCGTATCTCACGTGGCCAAAACATCACTTGCTTGGGCACCACATGCTTGACCAGACATATGTCGATCTGCCATGCAGTTCATTAGCAAGCGTACCTAAAAGACCCACACCAAAGAACAAAGAGGACCTCTCCTTGCTCCTCATCAGCTGGGATCTTCAACCCAACTATACCTTCAGTCCTCTCTGAGACCTGCACTGAGAGGAATGAAGGTGTAGAATTAGGTGTGTCACAGCCAAGTACTTGTGGGCAATCTGCTTTCGGTACACCAACGTCAGATTGTACCAGGCAAATTTCCCTGCCCCAGCTGCTGCACCGCCAAAAGAAGTTCGCTCCCAGCCATCTGCATGCCCAGTGGTTGAATGCTAGTTTGGCTAAATTGCTAGCGCTTCAACTGCTGCCTTTTCAGTTGGTAGACTCTGCCCCCTTCCGTGAGTTTGTGGAATGTGCGGTTCCTCAGTGACAGGTTCCCAAACGCCACTTTTTCTCACGGAAGGCGATTTCAGCTCTCTACCGGCATGTGGAAGGCAATGTCTTGGCCTCGCTGGACAGGGCGGTCAGCCGTAAGGTGCATATTACCGCTGATTTATGGTCCAGCAGGCACGGACAAGGACGTTACCTAACTTTCACCGCACACTGGGTGACTCTTCTGGCAGCTGGGAAGGATGCAGGACAGGGTGCAGTAGTGTTGGAGGTTGTTCTGCCACCATGCCTCCAAAATACTACTAGTGGTGATTCTGCCACACCTCTCTCCTCCACCCCCTCCTCTTCTTCTTCCTCCATGGCCTCTTCCTGTGCTTTGTCCTCGGAACCAGTGGTGCTCCGTAGGCATTCAAGGGGCTACGCAAGTACGCAGGCCAAAAGATGCAATGTGGTGCTTGAGCTGGTGTGTTTGGTGGACAGGAGCCACACTGGGGCAAAGGTTCACTGGCCAGAGCTTGAACAGTATGCAATTGAGCTACTGGCGTGTCCTGCATCCAGCGTTCTTTCGGAACACACATTCAGTGCTGCTGGAGGCTTTGTAACCGATCACAGGATGCGCTTGTCCACCAACTCGACTGACCTTCATAAAAATGAATCAGTCTTGGATCACCACCAGCTACCAGGCACCTGATGCTGATGTAACCGAATAATATTTTTTGAAATGTTAGATCCCTTCAAGACTGCCTATGCTGATGCTAAATGACTATCCTGTTATGCTGATTGATTATCCTCTTCCTCCTCAATGACCATGCTGATAGCTTGTAAGAACATTTTTGGTTCTGGGCGCTGTCACCAGTGGATAAGGCCCAATTTTTCAGCCCCTGTTTAACAGGGGCGTGTAATTACCATTTTTGATGCAATATTTTGCAGGAGGGTTCATTGCTACGCTCAACTAGAGTATCTGTGAGGGGTTGCACTGTTGTGGCACCAGCACGAGTGCCTAAGGCCCAATTTTTCTGCCCCTGTTCAACAGAGACATGTAATTACAATTCTTGATCTAATATTTCACAGCAGGGCCCATTCTTGCGCCCACCAAGAGTAACTGTGAGGGCCTACAGTGTTATGGCAACACCACCACCACCAAAGGCCCAATTTTTCTGCCCCTGTTCAACAGGTGCATGTAATTACAATTCTTGATATAATATTGCACAGCAGGGCCCGTTCCAGCGCCCACCAAGAGTAACTGTGAGGGCTTACAGTGTTGTGGCAACACCAACACCTAAGGCCCCAATTTCAGCAAAGTATATAGGGCAGGCCCTTACTTTCAAACATCCAACTTACAAACGACTCCTACTTGCAAATGGAAGGAGACAACAGGAAGTGAGATTTCCCTTCCCCTAGAAAGGGAAATTCTCTCCTGTAAGTGTTAATATGGGAAAAACGTGTCTCCTCTCCACTGATGCTTTATCACCAAACTTTCACTTTTACTAAAAACCCCAAATTTTCTAAAAACATTTGTCATTGGGAGAGAAAGTGAGGTGAAATCTTCTGAAGAGGTGCCCTTCCCTATGTTTTCCAAAAAGCTTAAAAATAGATTTTTTTGACTGGAGCTACACTTTAAAAATGTACCAGTTCAAAATTACAAACAGATTCTACTTAACAACAAACCTACAGTTCCTGTCTTGTTTGCACTGCCTGTAAACTACTGTTCAGAGTATATAGGGCCTGGGGGCCCCACGCCTTTCCTTTTTTTAAATTGGGTGCGGGGTTCCCCTTAATATCCATACAAGACCCAAAGGGCCTGGTAATGGACAGGGGGGTACCCATGCCGTTTGTCGAATTGATTTTCATCCATATTGCCGAGACCCAACATTACATTAAAGCCCAAAGCAGTTTTAAATGACTTTTATTCCTTTAAAAATGTCATTTTGTTCAGGGACTGTTCTAAGAACAGGAAACACACGCCACTTTACAGGTATACTATAGACACCAAGAAACAAGAAAGAAAGGGCGCACCAGCCATGTGCATTATCCTTAGGTAAAATTTATTATAATATTGATAAAAAGGAACTACTTACAAACAGTAGTAGGAGATCTCAGAAGTGTAAAATAATCTTCAAATCACAGCATGTGATGAAAGAGCAGCAGAGCCCACCAGAGGTGCCGGAAGAGCTCACAAGAATCACTGCTTGCTGACGTGTTTTGAGGGAAACACCCCCTCTTCCTCAGAGCACTGCAGTGAATCCTCCTTCAGCATTCCCCTCTTTTATATAAATGAGTACATAGGTCCACATGCACCTTCAGTCAATCAGACCCAATCCTAAAAGCCCCTCCTATTCACGCCCCTAAAGTAGGTGGACCAGCAAAAAAGTAAATAAACAAATAAGTGATATGCACTACAAAATAATGTTGATAGTGGTGGGCTCTGAAAGATAACGATAATATTAATGGTAATGATACTCGTTGATAATAATAATGAAAGAAAATGAAAACAAATAATAAAAAAATATATATTAATTAATAAGAATGCCCGCTAGAGGTGCATAGCCAGACCTATGTATGCCGTGTATTAATAGGCAGAAGTGGAGGGCAAAGGAACCTACATTAAATCAGGATAGATGCTGGTCTCAATGGAAGCTGTTACACGCCCCTGTCGATTGCAAGACGCCGCGCCGCCGCGTGCACGCCATTCTCCATATTAGAAACGAGCAATCTCAGTGTTGTTAAGGCTTGGAGCACAGGCCAACAGTGTCTGCGCTCCAAGCTAAGGAAGGGGCGGGCTTGGCGAGACCTCCTATGTGACGTGCGTCGCTCGTGAATGACGTAAGCAACGGAAACGAAGACGGTGCCATGTTGCTGGAGGCAGCTTAAACGAGAAGGAGAAAAATCGCTAATGGGCTAATGAGCAGCAACAATTCCATGTACGATGCCCAGCAGGAATACACATTTGCTACTCAGGCAGTAACAAAAAAAAAAAAAAAAAAAAAAATAAAATAAAATTAGAATTAAAATTAAAAATGGATACTAATAATACAAAAGTGTATTAGTATGCCACCAAGTCTTATATAATAGCTGGTCACATTTGGGCGATTGAGTCCAACTGAGAAGCATGTGGGGGGGGGGGTAATAAAACTGCGCATAAAAATAAAATAAATTTAATATAACATTAATATAAAAATTAATTGTAGAAATAAAAATTATTGTAGAAACAAAAATAATAAAAAAATATTATATTTTTCGCATTGGAATGACAGAACAGAGAAAATGCTGAAGGGGGTAAACATATGCTGCACTAAGCAATAACATCATACAGTACCATTAGTTAGTATAGAAAGCACATACATACACTGTGTTTAGAAATAAGTACATCATGTATACATAAAAATAAAAGTAAAAATAAAAATAAGAGAGGTGTGCAATAAATTAATTATTTAGTAGAAAAATACACTACACTCATATATAAAAAAATACCTACATAGGCGTGTCACTCTCTATAGTTATTGCAGGCAGCATATTATTGTAAACTAACGGATATCAAATGATAATCAAATAAATTTCATGAAGTAGAAAAACTTCACCAATAGAATGGCAACAGCAACAATAGTAATAATAATACTATTAAAGGTCAAAGAGACCTAGCAAAGTGGTTCAGCTTACCCTCATCATAAGGGGACTAAACGCCTATTGTACATACATATAGACATCAGCACAATACCCGGAGCCAGGGGTGAAAAGTCAACACTGGGGGGAGAAGGGGAGGAAGGGGAGGAAGGGGAGGAAGGGGGAGGAAGGGGGTGGGAGGAGACCGCAAAGGTGTTCTATGTAGTTAGCCGATTTTATGGACCTCTGAATCCTCATTAAGCCCCTTGGGGGTCAAGCTGCCAAGGGTGAAGATCCAGGAGGTCTCGCGTTTGCAAAGCCTCTGGAGCCTTCTACCTCTATCTAGAGCTCTCCCAATGGACTCAAACCCAAACACTCGCATACCAGATGGATCTCCATGGTTGGCTTCCTGAAAGTGTCGAGGAACAGGGTATTTCACTCTAGTGTTGGTGATATCACATTTATGCTCACCGATACGCACTCTCATGGGACAAGAGGTGCGCCCCACATATAGACGCCCGCATGGACAAATAATGCCATAGACCACGTGATCTGTACCACAGTTGATGAACTGCTTCAAGTGATGGACCCTGCCGTCACTACCAGTTACTGTCTTTTTTATGTGCCACATGTACTGGCCTGTACCACAATTCCTGACACTGCATTTGTAGCTACCCTTCTGGTCGAAGATAGTAGACCACACATTAGTGGGCTTATTGGAATCTCTCTTGACCATGCTAGGAGCTACCAAGCTTCTTAAGTCTTGGGGTTTCCTATACACTATGTTAGGACCATCCGAAAGGTGCTTACTCAGCACTGGATTGTGCTTGAGGATGCCCCAGTTCTTCTTTAAAATGCTCTGTATGACAAACACTTTATTAGTGTATTGTGTGGAAAACCAAGTTTGTATAGTGTCAGGGTTGGTAGTGGAAATAGGTCGTGAATCATGTACGAAAGGCCCGTCGTTTGGCAGACTCTATTAAAGCAGGATCATATCCCTTGTCCAGGAATTTATTCCTGAGGATATTACTCTGCTCCAGATAGTCACTCTTCTTAGTGCATGTGCGCTTTAGACGGCAGAACTGTCCATAGGGGACGTTCCTAATCCATCTAGGGTGGTGATTGCTGTCAGCATGCAAAAAGGAGTTGCCGCCACTAGGGTTTAAAATGTGTCTTGGAGTGGATATTACCAGCTGGATCACTCCTAAGTTCAAGGTCCAGAAATACCAAGCAATCTTTATTGATAACATGGGTGAAGCTAGACCTACTTAGAAAAGGTCTAAACTTTGCCACCCCAAGTTCACCTAATCTTTTCGAACTATTCGTTTATCTCAACAAATATGTACGGAAACTTACCCTTCAACGATATTACATACTTAAGGATGCTGAAAAGCCCCCATTGAATCCTAATAACGTAGAGCCATTGCCTGGGTCCTCTTCGGATACAAGCGTAGAAGATGCCTCTGCCCTCAACATTCTAGAGGATCTCTATCTAGAGGCTGACTGTGGAGACTTGTCACTATCTACCTGTGAGCACCCCAGTGATATTGCTACAGTCCATACTTCCTTCGCCCCCAAATCCTCCTTTTTTCCCGCACTGGGCCAAAGGTAAATACATCTCTACCTTTTACGATGTGGTATTTGAATCATTCAAAATGAGGTTCCATTCTGCTACTATCAATGGGAACAAGTTCAACAAGCACTCTGACCCATTGGGATTGTCGATTAAGAGCCTTAGGTAAAACCAGGATGTCATCATTCGGAAGGCAGATAAGGGCGGGAGTTTGGTCATTCAAAATAAGGAAGATTATATGACTGAAGCAATGAGACTATTGGGGGGCACGGACACCTACACTAAATTGAAAGGTGATCCTGTCATTGAGTACACTAAAGATCTGAAAATCCTTCTGGATCAGGCTCTACTCAATGCGGTTCTCACTAAAAACAAATACCACTTCCTCAATAATAGGCATGCACTGACCATGCATTTCTACCATATTCCCAAAGTGCATAAGAGCGAAGTGGAACCCCCGGGTAGACCTATCATCGCAGGGATTGATAGTATCTCCAGTAATGTGGGCTGTTATATTGATCATTTCTTGCAGGAGATAGTGACGGTTCTCCCGTCCTTTGTTAGGGATTCCAGCCATATGCTAGAGATCTTATCCAACTATGAATGGCAGCCCAGGTACAGATAGCTCTCTTTGGATGTAGCTTCCCTTTATACGTCTCTCGACCACAAATATGGTCTAAGGGCAGCGAACTATTACCTTTCCAAAGATGGGACGCTTAATTCTGTTCAGGCCAAATTCATGCTGGATCGTTTAGAATTTTCCCTCACGCACAATCACTTCTCCTTTCTGGGTGAGCATTACTTGCAAACCAAGGGTACGGCTAAGGGGGCCAGGTTCGCCCCAAGTTATGCTAACATCGTTATGGGGTATTGGGAAGAATTGTTCATTTGGAACAACAACCCATTTGGGGCGAACCTTGTCTTCTTTGCCAGATACATTGATGACATCCTCATCATTTGGGATGGGACAGATCAGGAATTACAACTATTCCTTGAGTATTGTAGTGACAACCCCTTTGGTATCAAGTTCACCCATGTTATCAATAAAGATTGCTTGGTATTTCTGGACCTTGAACTTAGAAGTGATCCAGCTGGTAATATCCTCTCCAAGACACATTTTAAACCCAGTGGCGGCAACTCCTTTTTGCATGCTGACAGCAATCACCACCCTAGATGGATTAGGAACGTCCCCTATGGTCAGTTCTGCCGTCTAAACCACACATGTACTAAGAAGAGTGACTATCTGGAGCAGAGTAATGTCCTCAGGAATAAATTCCTGGACAAGGGATATGATCCTGCTTTAATAGAGTCTGCCTTTAACAAATATGCTAATCTGTACGACGGGCCTTTCGTACATGATTCACGACCTATTTCCACTACCAACCCTGACACTATACAAATTCGGTTTTCCACACAATACACTAATAAAGTGTTTGTTATACAGAGCATTTTAAAGAAGAACTAGGACATCCTCAAGCACGATCCAGTGCTGAGTAAGCACCTTTCGGATGGTCCTAACATAGTGTATAGGAAACCCCGAGACTTAAGAAGCTTGGTAGCTCCTAGCATGGTCAAGAGAGATTCCAATAAGCCCACTAATGTGTGGTCTACTATCTTCGACCAGAAGGGTAGCTACAAATGCAGTGTCAGGAATTGTAGTACATGCCAGTACACGTGGCACATAAAAAAGACAATAACTGGTAGTGACGGCAGGATCCATCACTTGAAGCAGTTCATCAACTGTGGTACAGATCAAGTGGTCTATGGCATTATTTTTCCATGCGGGCATCTATATGTGGGGCGCACCTCTCGTCCCATGAGAGTGTGTATCAGTGAGCATAAATGTGATATCACCAACACTAGAGTGAAATACCCTGTTCCTCGACACTTTCAGGAAGCCCACCATGGAGATCCATCTGGTATGCGAGCGTTTGGGATTGAGTCCATTGGGGGAGCTCTAGATAGAGGTAGAAGGCACCAGAGGCTTTGCAAATGCGAGGCCTACTGGATCTTCACCCTTGGCAGCTTGACCCCCAAGGGGCTTAATGAGGATCCAGAGGTCCATAAAATCTACTAACTACATAGAACACCTTTGCGGACTCCTCCCACCCCCCCTTTCTCCCCTTCCTCCCCTTCTTCCCCCCCAGTGTTGACTTTTCACCCCTGGCTCCGGGTATTGTGCTGATGTCTATATGTATGTACAATAGGCGTTTAGTCCCCTTATGATGAGGGTAAGCTGAACCACTTTACTAGGTCTCTATGACCTTTGGTAGTATTATTATTACTATTGTTGCTGTTGCCATTCTATTAGTGAAGTTTTTCTACTTCATGAAATTTATTTGATTATCATTTGATATCCGTTAGTTTACAATAATATGCTGCCTGCAATAACTATAAAGAGTGACACGCCTATGTAGGTATTTTTTATATATGAGTGTAGTGTATTTTTCTATATATTAATTTTATATTAAATTTATTTTTATGCGCAGTTTTATTACCCCCCCACATGCTTCTCAGTTGGACCCAATCGCCCAAATGTGACCAGCTATTATATAAGACTTGGTGGCATACTAATACACTTTTGTATTATTAGTATCCATTTTTAATTTTAATTCTATTTTAATTTTATTTCTATTTTTTTTTTATTTATTTTTTTGTTACTGCCTGAGTAGCAAATGTGTATTCCTGCTGGGCGTCGAACATGGAATTGTTGCTGCTCATTAGCCCATTAGCGATTTTTCTCCTTCTCGTTTAAGCTGCCTCCAGCAACATGGCGCCGTCTTCGTTTCCATTGCCTACGTCATTCACGAGCGACGCACGTCGCAGAGGAGGTCTCGCCAAACTCGCCCCTTCCTTAGCTTGGAGCGCAGACACTGTTGGCGTGCGTCGCTCATGAATGACGTAGGCAATGGAAACGAAGACGGCGCCATGTTGCTGGAGGCAGCTTAAACGAGAAGGAGAAAAATCGCTAATGGGCTAATGAGCAGCAACAATTCCATGTTCGACGCCCAGCAGGAATACACATTTGCTACTCAGGCAGTAACAAAAAAATAAATAAAAAAAAAACACTGAGATTGCTCGTTTCTAATATGGAAAACGGCGTGCACGCGGCGGCGCGGCATCTTGCAATTGACAGGGGCGTGTAACAGCTTTCATTGAGACCAGCATCTATCCTGATTTAATGTAGGTCCCTTTGCCCTCCACTTATGCCTATTAATACACGGCATACATGGTAACTGTCATAGGTCTGGCTATGCACCTCTAGTGGGCATTCTTATTATCTTATTAATTAACATATATTTTTTTATTATTGTTTTCATTTTCTTTCATTATTATTATCATCATCAAGTATCATTACCATTAATATTATCGGTATCTTTCAGAGCTCACCACTATCAACATTATTTTGTAGCGCATATCACTTATTTGTTTATTTACTTTTTTGCTGGTCCACCTACCTTAGGGGCGTTGATAGGAGGAGCTTTTAGGATTGGGCCTGATTGACTGAGAGTGCATGTGGACCTATGTACTCATTTATATAAAAGAGGGGAATGCTGAAGGAGGATTCACTGCAGTGCTCCGAGGAAGAGGGGGTGTTTCCCTCGAAACGCGTCAGCCAGCAGTGATTCTTGTGAGCTCTAACGGCACCTCTGGTTGGCTCTGCTGCTCTTTCACCACATACTGTGATTTGAAGATTATTTTACACTTCTGAGATCTTCTACTACTGTTTGTAAGTAGTTCCTTTTTATCAATATTATAATAAATTTTACCTAAGGATAATGCACATGGCTGGTGTGCCCTTTCTTTCTTGTTTCTCGTTGTCTGCTAGGATTCCCCATCCTTGAGGGCAGCAAGGCCTGTGTTCCAATACCGCTTCGTCAGTTACCCACTTGTGCGCAGGAGCTTTCTTCTTCGTTATCATACTATAGACACCCCCCAGGTACAATATTTAAAGGAATATTTCACTTTTTTTTCACTTTAAGCATCATTAAAATCACTGCTCCTGAAAAAACAGCCGTTTTTAAAACTTTTTTGCATTGATACATGTCCCCTGGGGCAGGACCCGGGTCCCCAACCCTTTTTAGGACAATACCATGCATATTAGCCTTTAAAATTAGCACTTTTGATTTCAAACGTTCGAGTCCCATAAACTTTAATGGGGTGCACTTGGGGGCTAAGAATATGCATGCATCATACATTCTAGGGGGAGTACAACTGGGGGAATCCGTAGTGGAGAAGGATCTGGGGGTTTTGGTAGATCATAAGCTCAATAATAGCATGCAATGCCAAGCTGCGGTTTCCAAAGCGAGCAAAGTTCTTTCTTGTATTAAGAGAGGTATGGACTCCAGAGAGAGAGATATCATTTTGCCCCTGTTCAAATCATTAGTAAGACCTCATCTGGAATATGCCGTTCAGTTTTGGGCACCAGTTCTCAAAAAGGATATCGGGGAACTGGAGAAAGTGCAGAGAAGGGCAACCAAACTGATAAGAGGCATGGGGGAGCTCAGCTATGAGGAAAGATTAGAGGAACTGAATTTGTTCACTCTTGAGAAGAGGAGAATAAGGGGGGATATGATCAACATGTTTAAATATATAAGGGGTCCATATAGTGAACTTGGTGTTGAGTTATTCACTTTACGGTCAACACAGAGGACAAGGGGGCACTCTTTACGACTGGAGGAAAAGAGATTTCATCTCCAAATACGGAAAGGTTTCTTCACAGTAAGAGCTGTGAAAATGTGGAATAGACTCCCTCCAGAGGTGGTTCTGGCCAGCTCAGTAGATTGCTTTAAGAAAGACCTGGATACTTTCCTAAATGTACATAATATAACTGGGTACTGACATTTATAGGTAAAGTTGATCCAGGGATAATCCGATTGCCTCTCTGGGATCAGGAAGGAATTTTTTCCTCTGCTGTAGCAAATTGGAGCATGCTCTGCTGGGGTTTTTTGCCTTCCTCTGGATCAACTGTGGGTATAGTATTGGGTATATTGTTTTTTTGTTTTTTTTGTTTTTTTTTATGGTTGGACTGGATGGACTTGTTTCTTTTTTCAACCTGACTAACTATGTAACTATGTTCTAAAATTAGCGCAAACTTTCGGTCCATTAGTTCCTAATAGGGATGAGCTTGATGTTCGGGTTAAACATAAGTTCGACTTTTGCCGAAGAGCGAACGTTGCAGAATGGCGACCATTTGCTGAAGAGCAAACGTTATGGGGCTTTCCGCGGCACTCAAATTTGCCACCACTGTTCGCAAACAGCGGGCGCAAATTTGAGTGCCGCGGAACGCCCCATAGGAGATTGCAGTGCATTTATGTATAATGATTGGCCAAAGCATGCATCCGACCTGCATGCTTTGGCCAATTACAATGTCCTCTGCTAAGAGAGCCATAATTGCCCAAAGGCAGGGTGCCTCCTTTGGCCAATCATGACTCAGGGGCACTAAGTTCACACCCCACACTATATAAGGCTATTTACATGGCAGCCGTGTGGAGTGTTGTTGGCGTGGACAGAGAGATAGCTTGATTGAGACTAAGCAGGCAGGTTATTCAGTTAGTGGCAGTATCTAATACAGTGTGTACAGTTTCTACTACACTTCTGGTGGTGTACACAGTACAAAATACAGTACTGCCATAGTACAGTTGCTAATAGAGTGCAGGCAGCGTATATGGTATCTAATACAGTGTGTACAGTTTCTACTACACTTCTGGTGGTGTACACAGTACACAATACAGTACAGCCATAGTACAGTTGCTAATACAGTGCAGGCGGTGTACACAGTATCTAATACAGTGTGTACAGTTTCTACTACACTTCTGGTGGTGTACACTGTACAAAATACAGTGCAGCCATAGTACAGTTGCTAATACAGTGCAGGCGGTGTACACAGTATATAATACGTGTACAGTTTCTTCTACAATCCTGGTGGTGTACACAGTACAAAATACAGTGCAGCCATAGTACAGTTGCTAATACAGTGCAGGCGCTGTACACAGTATCTAATACAGTATGTACAGTTTCTACTACACTTCTGGTGGTGTACATAGTACACAATACAGTGTAGTATGGTGTTGCAAAACAAAATATACATCATGTCCGGAAGGCCACCAAGGAGAGGTAGACGCTCACAGGCCTCTAAAAGAGGGCAAGCAGCCTCTGTGTCTACAGTCAATAGTGCTGGTCGTAGATACTGTGCATCCTCTGCAAGTGGCCATGGGGCACGCTTGTCTTTTTTTTTCTCGTGCTGGCCGTGTTATTGAGCCAGAACATGCAGAAGAGTTGGTGGAGTGGATAACAAAGCTGTCCTCATCCTCCTCATCCTCTGTCACCCAGGCTCAGAGTAATTTGCCTTCCAATGCAGCTGCCAAAGCAGCCTATTCCACTGGCTTCTTGTCCACAGTCACTCCTTCCATAGCCCCACCATCATGCATTGAGGAGTCCCCAGAATTTTTCGACCACAGTGTTAGGTACATGCTGTTGGAGGATGCGGAGTGATTTGAAGGCTCCAATGTTGGTTTCCAGGTTGAGGAAGGGAGTAATGTGAGCCTAGAGAAAGGGGGTGCCCAAGAAGGACAAGAAACTGGCAGTCATGTTCCCCCAGCTGCAGCATAGTGCCAAGTTTGCTCCAGTGATGAGGAGGGAGGGGATGATGAGGTCACTGACTGTACTTGGGTGCCTGAGAGAAGAGAGGAAGTGGAGGAGCAGGAGGAGGAGGAGGCACAACACCAACGAGGCAGGATGTCCTATAGGGGGCAGCTTAAGAGCAGCCACCCTATTGCATCACACTGCAGAGCTCTGCAGGTGCAGGGCGCTGCTGACTCCCCTCTGACTTTTAAAAGTTCCTTGGTGTGGGTCTTTTTTGACACGTGCAGCAGATCACACCGTTGCTGTTTGCAACCTATGTCTGAAGCGGATCAAGTGTGGCCAGAACAGCAGCCGCTTGGGCAACGCATGCTTGACCAGACATATGACGACCTGCCATGCAGTCCATTGGCAACAGTACTTGAAAGACCCACATCAAAGAAAAAGGCGGACTTTTCCTTGCTCCTCATCTGGGATCTCCAATCCTACTATACCTCCAGTCCTCTCAAAAATCTGCACTGAGAGGAATGAAGGTATAGCAATAGGTGTCCCAAGTACTTGCAGCCAATCTGCTAGAAGTACACCACCATCTGATTTTAGCAGGCAAATTTCCCTACCCCAGTTGCTGAACCGTAAAAAGAAATTTGGTCCCAGCCATCCACATGCTCAGCGTCTAAAGCTACCTTGGCCAAATTGCTAGCACTGCGACTGCTGCCTTTTCAGCTGGTAGACTCTGCCCCCTTTCTTTAATTTGTGGGATGTGCTGTACCTCAGTGACAGGTTCAAAAATGCCATCTCTTTTCATGGAAGGCCATTCTGGCTCTCTACCAGCGTGTGGAAGGCAATTTTTTAGCCCCGTTGGACAGGGCAGTCAGCAGTAAGGTGCATATTACCGCTGAATCCAGCAGGCATGGGCAGGGACGTTACCTTTCCTTCTTGGCACCATGGGTAATTGTGCTGGAAGCTGGGAAGGATGCAGGACAGGGTTCAGTATTGTTGGAGCATGTTCCGCCACCATGCCTCCAAAATGCTAGTGGTGATTCTGCCACAGCTCTCTCCTCCACCCCTTCTCTTCTTCTTCCTCTATGGCCTCTGCAGATTTGTCCTCTGAACCAGCGGTGCTCTGTAAGCGTTCAAGGGGAATGCAACCTGCCCACCAACCGCCTCATTTGTAACATGCCCAGCAGGTGGTACTCAACGTTGGCAATGCTGCAGCGGCTAGTCTTCCTGTTGGAGCACATGGTTCGTGGAATCATGGACAGGGTACTTGAGGCAGACAGCAGGAGGAAGAGGAGGACTTCCTTACCTCTCAAGGCCCCCTTTATCCAGATAGCATTCGTATATTGCTCAATATTTCACAGCAGGGCCCGTTCCTGCGTCCCACAAGAGTATCTGTGAGGGCTTACAATTTTGTGGCACCACCATAGGCCCACTTTTTCTGCCCCTGTTCAACAGGGGCATGTAATTACAATTTTTGATATAGTATTTCACAGCAGGGCCCATTTCTGTGCTCACCAAGAGTAACTGTGAGGGCTTACAGTGTTCTGGTACCACCAAAACCTAAGGCCCAATTTTTTGCAGAGTATATAGGGCAGGCTGTATCATATATATATATACTGCTGTTCAGAGTATATAGTGCCTGGGGGCCTGGGGGACCCCCACGCATTTAAAAAAAAAAACTGGGTACGGGGTTCCCCTTAATATCCATACCAGACCCAAAGGGCCTGGTAATGGACTGAAGGAGGGAACCCATGCCATTTTTTCAATGATTTTCATCTATATTGCCGAAACCCGACAATACTTTACAGCCGCAAGTAGTTTTAAATGAATTTTTTTTCCTTTAAAAATGTCATTTTGCCGTGGTATTGTTCTAAACAGGGGAAAATGCGCTACTTTACAGGCATACTTAGGACACCCCCTAGGCACGATATTTAAAGGAATATTTCATTTTTATTG
The DNA here is from genome assembly GCF_042186555.1 of Aquarana catesbeiana. NCBI lineage: Eukaryota > Metazoa > Chordata > Amphibia > Anura > Ranidae > Aquarana > Aquarana catesbeiana. The sequence continues at coordinate 305,284,641 of NC_133325.1, forward strand.
TTTCACTTGAAGCATTATTAAAATCACTGCTCCCGAAAAAACAGACGGTTTTAAAATTTTGTTTTGGATTGACACATGTCCCCTGGGGCAGGACCCGGGTCCCCAAACACTTTTTTATGGCAATAAATTGCATATAAGCCTTTCAAATTAGCACTTTTGATTTTTCACATTCGTGTCCCATAGACTAAAGGTGTTCGCTTGTTTGAACAAAATTTTTGCCTGTTTGCATGTTCTGCTGCGAATCGGGGGGTGGGGCTCATCTCTAGTTCCTAATATGCAATGACTAAAGGGGTGGCTCAGAGTGGCACTAAATGTATGACTATAACCCCTAATGTATGAATATAAAAGTTCTGGCTGCACTGGTGAACAGCATCTGTTTCAATCAAATTCAAGGTTGACCTGAACCATACCTAATTACTTTCTTTCTTTTTTTAATAGCAACGGTTTTTAATGTGTGAATATTTTACTTAGTGTGGCTCCTCAACAGAAGTCACGCAAGCTTTAGAGACTTCAGGTTGGGTTAAAACTTTGTGAATGGGGTCTAATACATTTTTCTAATGGTCTGGAGCAATATCCTAGAGTACTCTTTTGGTTGAATAAGCACCACCACATTTTTATATCTGGAGCTTAGTAGTGGTCAAAGAAAACTGTTTAACTTGGCAAAAGATTTGTAATTCTTTTCTACTACTCCTGTGATTCGGACACCCTAATAGACCAGACAGAATGGTCTTAGAGCCCTTTGCAGACTACACAACAATTAGGCAATACAGACTGGTCCTAGACCAGTCCTAGTCACAGATCAGACAATGCTGCAGTATGTACTGAAAAACTAATTTCTCTGCTCTCCCCTTCTGTAAGTATATTCAGATGTTTAACTGACGCCATTATGCAAAAAATTCTAGAGCCTTGATTAGCTTAGAGAGCTAGACATCTCTCCCTAAATCTGCATGCTGCTGTGCAGTGGATTATAAATGATAGGCATAAAATACACCATCAACCCAGGTGTTGATTCATTAAAATAAGCAAATCCATTTTATTTAGAACTAGTGTATGCATGCTAGTGTCATGGACATACTACTTCCAGACCTGCAACAGGGCTCAGGCGCATCCCCACCAACAGGTTCCCAGTAACGAACAGGCGTGCGCCAATGCACATGTGCCGATCGCAGAGATCGCACGCACAGTGATTCGGCTTTGGCGCCCAGTGGCCTTTAAGAGGGACTTCCACCATTCAGCTCTTGCTGTTTGATCTGCAGCTTCACCTGTGACCTGTTCCTGTAATCAGCATCCGACCACCTGACCTGGCTCTCTGACCACGCTGCTGTCTCAAATCCTGAACCTTGGCTTTCCCTGACTCTGATTCTGTTTACCTGCCTGTCTGATCTCCTGTTACCAGAAACCAGCCCGAACTTGACTATTCCTTGCCTGCCGATTCTGTTGAACTGATCCACTGTGTATGACCCGGCTTGTCTGACCTTGGTTCTGCCTGCTGTGTGCACCCTGCTGACCTGCATCCAGCTTACCTGCATCCTGCTGACCTGCATCCAGCTTACCTGCTGACTTGTATCCAGCTTAACTGCACCCGGCACTCCAGCCAGTTCCAGTGTCTCCCAGTGGACATCATTTCCAATTCCAGAGAATCCACCAGGCACTCATACCCCGCTGTGCTCCTACGGTCACTGCCCTCAACTCCAGTGATCTGGGAACCAGGGCTGTACGAGAGGTCTCCCTCTGCACGTCAGGCTCACATACGAAGTATGTGTCATTATCAAACAGCCATGCCTGAGCCTGCAAGAGGGACCTCTGCTACTGATGAAATCTGCCAATTACTCTCCGTCCTCACTCAAGAGGTGAAATCCCTTCAGGACAGCTATGAACACCTGGTGAGACAAGTGCAGTCCCGGACGAGTATTACAAACCTTTCTTCCAGTGGGTTGTCATCAGAGGCTTCCCCCGCACTCCCTGTAATGATGTTATCTCCAGAACCCAGGGTCCCAATTCCGGAGAAGTTTTCTGGGGATCGAAGCAAGTTTCGGACTTTCCGTAATGCATGTGAACTGTACTTTTCCTTACTACCCTTAACCTTTTCGCGGGAAAACACCAAGGTGGGGTTTGTTGTCTCACTTCTGCTGGGAGAACCACAAGCCTGGGCTCATCACCTGCTGGAAGAACACCATGTTTCTCTGGACACTTTGTCATCCTTCTTCGAAGCAATGTCACTCTTATATGATGACCCCCAACAAACTTCCACTGCCGAAGCTGCTCTTAGCACGCTCCAGCAGGGCCGCAGAGCGGTCGAAGATTATATAATGGACTTTAGACGCTGGAGAGCGGATACCCAGTGGAACCATGCAGCTTTACGGCACTAGTTTCGCCTAGGCTTGTCAGAAGGACTAAAGGATGAACTGGCTCGGGTCGGTGTACCAAATTCCCTGGAATCCTTGATGACCCTAACTATTCAGATAGACCGTCGTCTTCGGGAACGCAGGATGGAGAGGGTGACCCAGCAGACTCAACCAACTTGGATGTTACCCCAAGTGCCTACGACCTCTCGTCCTGTTCCCCTTAGACCGGTCCCAGTTAATCCTGCACCAACCAAACTAATACCGGACTTTCAGAAATCTGGGCAGGTCGGACTAATGAGACCCGCATTGTCTGCCGAGGAACGTCTACATCGGCAACAGCTCAACCTGTGTTTGTACTGCGGGGGACCGGGCCATTATGTACATTCGTGTCCTGCCAAGTACCGTAGATCTTCATCCATCCCACCACACAGTCACCCAGCTCTCTCTACTCACCTGGCTATTCCCATCACCCTTCAGTTTTCTGGAAAGACTGTGTCTGTTACTGCAATAATAGACTCTGGTGCATGCAGTTGTTTTATTGTTTTGAACTTTGCCAACCAACAACGCATTCCACTCCAGCACAAGGCTCAAGGACTTTCTGTTTTCTTGGCAGATGGATCCCGTATTAAATCTGGCCAGGTGACTCAAGAGACTCCCCCACTGCCTGTAATTACTGTCTCGAACCACAAGGAACTGCTTAAGTTTGATGCTATTGTTTCCCCTCTGTTCCCAATCATCTTGGGTCTACCGTGGCTTCAGGCCCACAACCCGCAAATTGACTGGGGCTCCGGAGAAATCAGGTTTCAGTCCCTCTACTGTCAAGAACATTGTCTGACCTTACCTTCCAAGATATCTGGTCCTTTGCTGTGCCTGGAAGCTGACTCAGAATTACGCTCAGCAGTACCTGAACAGTATCACGAGTTCTTAGACGTTTTTAGTAAACGAGGGGCAGAGACACTTCCTCCTCATCGTTCCTACAATTGCCCGATTGAGTTACTGCCCGAAGCTGAAATACCCTTTGGGCGAATGTTCCCTCTGTCTGAGCGGGAGTTGGAGGTTTTAAAGGAATATGTTGACGAAACCCTAAGAGGGGGTTCATCCGGCCATCCACCTCTCCAGCTGGGGCAGGGATCTTTTTTGTGGAGAAGAAGGACCACTCATTGCGTCCTTGTGTGGACTACTGGGAGCTGAACAAGGTCACGGTCAAGAACCGGTATCCCTTACCCCTGGTACCTGAGCTTTTTCAAAGATTAAGAACTACTGTTGTGTTCACCAAACTCGATCTTCGTGGGGCCTACAATTTGGTTCACATTCGTGCAGGGGACGAGTGGAAAACGGCCTTCCGTACCAGGTTTGGCCATTACGAATATCTGGTGATGCCCTTCGGCCTGTGTAATGCCCCTGCTACCTTCCAGCACCTGATAAATGATATCTTCAGAGACTATCTGGACATTTTCGTCATAGCCTACTTAGACGATATCCTGATCTTTTCCTCATCCTTGGATCAGCACCGGAAACACGTCAAGATGGTACTCTGCCGACTCTGTCAGCATGGCTTATACGCAAAACCAGAAAAATGCGAATTCGAGCGGCAGAGTATCCAATTTCTGGGCCTGGTAATTTCCACAGAAGGGTTCAAGATGGACCCACAAAAAGTCACAGCTGTTCTGGACTGGCCTGCACCCTCAGATAAAAAGGGGGTGCAACGTTTTGTTGGCTTCGCCAATTTTTACAGAAGGTTCATCAAAGGATTTTCTGCAATTATCTCTCCGATCACCCAGCTAACAAGACAAAACGTCCGATTCCAGTGGAATCCCCAGGCTCAAGCTGCCTTTTCTACCCTAAAGGGACTCTTTACCTCTGCCCCCATCTTGAGCCATCCGGATCCCTCTCTTCCTTACCTACTCGAGGTTGATGCCTCAGAAACAGCTATGGGGGCAGTTATTTCTCAGCGCCAAGGACTCAAGGATCTCATGCACCCCATAGCTTTCTTCTCTCGGAAGCTTTCGCTTGCAGAGAAGAACTACGATGTGGGGGACCGTGAACTTTTGGCCATTAAAGCCGCACTCAAAGAATGGCGATACCTGTTAGAGGGAGCAGCACATCCCATACTTATCTACACGGATCATAAAAATCTGGAATATTTACGAACTGCCAAACGTTTGAAGCCACGTCAGGCACGATGGGCGTTATTCTTTTCCAGATTTTCATTTCACATCACCTACCGGCCAGGATCAAAGAACATCAAGCCTGACGCTCTCTCTCGGATGTACGATGACCCCAAAGAAACTTCAGTTCCGGACACCATCTTATCTGAGGGCAACTTTCTGCTTTTCCAGACAGACCTGATGTCCGGTCTAAAACAAGCCTCAGAGGGGGTGTCCGGTCCTCCAGGATCAATCTTGATACCCAGGGATGGGATGCTTTGGAAGGACAGCAAAATTTTTGTGCCAGAAAGTTGCCGGACAGAAGTGTTGAGCCTGTGTCACGACCACCCGCTGGCCGGACATTTTGGGGTTCACAAGACTCGTGAACTAGTCCAGCGCATGTTTTGGTGGCCGAAGCTTGAGGAAGATTGCAAGGACTATGTTAAGTCATGTGTCATCTGTACCCAAAGCAAGTCTGCCAGGACCAAGTCCTGGGGCCTCCTCAGACCACTACCAATTCCTGACAGACCCTGGAGCATGATTGCCATGGACTTTGTAATGGAACTACCCCCCTTTTAAAGGACATACAGCTATCTTTGTAGTGGTTGACCGTCTGTCTAAGATGGCCCACTTCATACCCCTAAAGAGTACGCCGTCTGCTTTGGAAACCGCCCGGGTGTTCATCAGGGAGATCGTAAGGCTGCACGGGGTACCAACCAACATTGTATCTGACAGGGGAGTCCAGTTCACCTCCCGCTTCTGGAGGTCACTATGCCAAATTCTGAAAATTGAACTTTCCATGTCATCTGCTTTCCACCCCCAGACTAACGGACAAACTGAAAGGACGAACCAAACCCTGGAACAGTACATCCGTTGCTTTACCTCATTTGTCCAAGATGATTGGGTAGCACTGTTGCCTCTAGCGGAATTTGCTTTCAACAATGCCAGCCATTCAGCCACAGGTCAGTCACCGTTCTTTGCGAACTATGGGTTCCATCCTGTCTTCCTGCCTAACATTATTCCAGAATCTCCTGTTCCAGCAGTACAAAGCACTGTCGAGTTCCTGGGTCACAACAACAAGTTGTTGCAAGAAGCTATGGCCAAGGCGCATGCAACCAACAAGAGGCTTTATGACAGGAAGAGAAGAGGTGAATTACGTCTCCAACCAGTTGATCAGGTGTGGTTATCTACCACCAATCTCAAGATGGCTTGCCCTTCAAAGAAGCTGGCACCCAGATTCATTGGCCCTTTCCCAGTTAAAAGGAAATTGAATGAGGTCTCCTATGAACTTACCCTGCCTGAGTCGCTCAAAGTGCACTCGGTGTTTCACGTGTCTCTGCTTAAACCCACAGTACGCGACCCTTTCCCGGACAGAGGAACGGGGCCACCCGGACCCGTTATTATTAATAAGGACGAGGAGTATGAGTTGGAGGCTGTCGTAGACTGCAGGAGGAGAGGTAACCAAATTAAATTTTTAATCAAATGGAAGGGTTATGGACCAGAGGAGAACTCATGGGAACCTAAGCAAAATGTGCATGCTCAAGAACTGATCCAGGCCTTCTTCCGCAGACATCCTCAGAAAAGAGCTCTTTTGGGCACCCGGAGGTTGCCCTTAAGGGGGGGGCAATGCCATGGACATACTACTTCCAGACCTGCAACAGGGCTTAGGCGCATCCCCACCAACAGGTTCCCAGTAACGAACAGGCATGCGTCAATGCGCATGTGCCGATTGCAGAGATCGCACGCACAGTGATTCGGCTTTGGCGCCCAGTGGCCTTTAAGAGGGGCTTCCACCATTCAGCTCTTGCTGTTTGATCTGCAGCTTTACCTGTGACCTGTTCCTGTAATCAGCATCCGATCACCTGACCTGGCTCTCTGACAACGCTGCTGTCTCCAATCCTGAACCTTGGCTTTCCCTGACTCTGATTCTGTTTACCTGCCTGTCTGATCTCCTGTTACCAGAAACCAGCCCGAACTTGACTATTCCTTGCCTGCCGATTCTGTTGAACTGATCCACTGTGTATGACTCGGCTTGTCTGACCTTGGTTCTGCCTGCTGTGTGCACCCTGCTGATCTGCATCCAGCTTACCTGCATCCTGCTGACCTGCATCCAGCTTACCTGCTGACTTATATCCAGCTTAACTGCACCCGGCACTCCAGCCAGTTCCAGTGTCTCCCAGTGGACATCATCTCCAGTTCCAGAGAATCCACCAGGCACTCATACCCCGCTGTGCTCCTACGGTCACTGTCCTCAACTCCAGTGATCTGGGAACCAGGGCTGTACGAGAGGTCTCCCTCTGCACGTCAGGCTCACATACGAGGTACGTGTCAGCTAGTTTTATGTAAATATTTATTGATCTTTAGTATATACTGTAAGTATCTGGTTAAAATGGTGTGTTTTTATATATGCCTGAAGTTTAGTTTTAGGAAAGCTTCTAAGAATGGAAGATGTTTTACATGAAGCATACCTTTACTCATACTTTTATTTCTTGTTGTGCTTTGGAGTTTTTGTTTATATCATGCTATCAAGTTGTGGAAGAAACAGTTGATGCACATACAGTTGTTACATCACCGGGAGGAACAGGAGACATTAGGGTTGGTTTACTAAGGCCAATAGACTGTTCACATTGCAAGGCAAGTTGCAGTTCACAAGAGAATTTGCCCCAGAGCTTAGTGAAGGTGAAGCTCTGCAGACTTTTTATGCAGCTTTATGCCACCAGGTGTTGTGTGCAGGCAGCTCATGCAAGTCTACAGGCACACAGTTGCTGCACTGACACAGCCACTCATTCCAATTTGATAGGCGTGCAGGTGCTGCTGGGTTGCCATTAATGCAGACAGTGTGTGTTCGTGGCCACTTACCCACATCCTCAATGCCTGTCCAATTGGGAAGGGTGTCTGTGTCCATGAAGCAGCTGTGCCTCCATAGACTTAAATAGACTGCTTCCATGCAGCAACTGGTGGCTCATGCCACATAAACACACAGCCAATCAAGGATTATGGGCCTCAGTGCCTATGTAAATGAGGCGATAAATATTAACTTTTATTTGCATCCTAGATGTGTTAAAATGTTCACAAGATTTTATTGAGTTCCACAATAGGTATGCAGGTATAAATATACTATATATAGGTTAGTATTGTTCATAAAAATAAACTTTTGAAGAAAATGTTGAGAGTATTTCATGAGAATGTGGATGTGGGAAGATCCACATCCCTTACACCTCCTCCCTTCTCCTCTTCCTTTCCAGCCCATAACAAAAGGATTAAAAATAAAGATTTAAGAAACAAAAAGAAAGGAAAAAATAATCATGTTGTTTCTGCCTATACTGTAGCTCACTGGTCCTAACATGTGGTTGGTGCATTCATTTTCTTATTTTAAAGAACATTTAATGGAGGTATGATACATCCCTTACACCATTGACACGTATACGCACACATACAGCTAAATCACAGGTTTATGGACTTCTAAATGTTCCTAGATGGGGTAATAATCACACCATTTTCATAGCTTTTCAATGTAAATTTTAAAGCAGAAATTAATAAATTCAGCAATAATTTTTTTTTATAAGGCATACATGACTAGTATCTCTGTAGCAGCAAATTTAGTAGGTGGCTTTCATGAAAATTGCACATTTTAATCGGTATTATTCTGTAGTTTTTGTGAAAACTGTACATTTATATTGTGCTGGATGCCATCACTGAAAAAGTCAGGGTTTGTGACCAGTTTTGTTTGGGCCCACCCTTTGAAAGTTTAACCTATAGTATTTGACTGCTTCTGCTATGCCCTAGAATTTAAAATAAAAAAGTCTACGCAGAATTGTGATGTTTGCTTTGTCTGCATACAAATAAATGGTTTGTCAGATGAAAACTTTACAACCAAGCAAGCTCCCGTCTTTGCTTCTGTTTGATCTGTAGTTGCCATGATGCTGCACTTGTGATCAGTTATGAAACCAACCATTTCATGGTTGGACAGTTTGATTGAAAGCTAACATAAGCACACTAGTAAGTGTAACCGTTATCATGCATACCATGCATGTAGCTGTTTTGAAAACAAATTAGTTGGTTTAGTTCAGTGAATTTAGGTGCAAATGTTGCCTTTCTCATCAAAGAAAATTACATCTTTTTTCCACTATTGTTATACAGGATTTATATAGCTCCAACAGTTTGTGTAACACTTTACAAGGTTAGGGCAAATGGTACAATACAGTTCAATACAGGAGGAATCAGAGGGCCCTGCTTGTTAGAGCTTACAATCTAAAAGTAGACCAGTAGACTAGTCTTACACTATGCAGTGTTAGAAATTGACATTGTAATTGTGATTGAAAATTCATTTCCACTTTCAGAAAAGATATTTAAAACCAAATTTGTGTCCATTTGTCACCTCTAAGCCTTTAAGCAATACTTCGGTCATTTTTTCAACTTCCCATCTATTAAATCTTCTACTCTTGTAGTTTTAACTTTGGATAGTAAAACATTTTTTTTTTCTGCCAGTAAATACCTTATACAGCCCACTTCCTGTTTCTTGTCTGGAAAAAAGCCTAGGCTTATGACATCATGCACAGCTCTCTCTCTCCCTCTCGTGAGAGTTTGCCAGGAAGGGAGGGGGGATGAGTCATAAGAGGGCCAATGGGCGTATCTGTCAGAAACTATGAATCAGACTGAGACAGAAGTACAGTTAAATCACACTTGTTTAATAATAATAATAAAAAAAGGTAAACAGAATAAACGTAGTCAAAACAGGGCCAGAGTTCAGGAACCGGAACGGATAGTCAGACAAGCCAAAACGTCAGGGAGCCAGAAGCAATGTTAGCCAAGCAAGTCTTTAACAGGAACACAGGAAAGCGTCTCTAGAGATGTGACCAAGGTGAAGGCAGAGATCATCTGGACTGGATAGCTTAAGTAGGAAGGACCGACAAGCAGGATCATCAACAGGTGAGTCACTGTGGAGAGATATGAGCTGGCAATTAGCCGACAGCTGAGCGGCCAGCTCAGAGAAGGAAGGGCTGGGCCCAGCCCTGACAGTAGCGTGACCTGGCTACTGGCTTATGCGGTTTTGTGTCTCTCCTCGGAGCGGAGCTCTAGGTGGACGTGTCCGACCAAGAAGACTCCGCGTGTGCCCCTTATTACACCACCTTTAAATGTTTACATTTTCTTTATTTCATGTATTTGCTGTACAGATTTGTATATTGCTCATCCAGTGCACATAGGGCCCATCAAAACAAATGCATAAATTATCTTTCAGTGATTAAGAAACACTACTAAGCAGGGGGACTAGCCTGTAAAGCAATTAGGTAGATTTAGCTGGTCCCATAAACACTGTGTATTTGTTTTTACTGTATATCTAAATAAAAAATTACAATGTATATTCATAAGAATATTTTCCTACAGCTAATCACTTTCACAACTGTATCTAAAACCTTAAAAAAAATGCTATAAAAATATTCTCTGCTCTTGAGTCAAATGTGTTCCAGGGGAGATATACAGTATTAAATATAAAATATGTAAGCAAGACACTAAGTATCTAGGTTCAGTAATATGGCAAATGGCTGCCTTCTGACACAGTGCTTATAATTTAATTATCTTTCTCAAAAGTTAATTCAGATTGAAACGTGTAATGAATTTCACTTTATGCTGCAGATTTCTTCCGACTCTATGAGCCAGCAGTATTTGTATGAAATCCAAAACTGTCTGAAACAGTCTGCTCATTTTAAGCTCTGCAGGCTATAGAGTAAGTACTCTTGAAATTTTTGTTGCTTTGCATTTGTAAATTTCTAAGTTCATTAGATCATTTAAATGTAAAATGATCATGAATTACTTTGGTGAGGAGACCTGAAGATGTAAGGTGCTTATGGTCTAAAAGAGCTCTAGATATGACAGGTTTAAACTTTAAAGAGTTCCACCCAAACGAAACTTCCGCTGATTTGTCTCCTCCCCCTCTCAGGTGCCACATATGGCACTTTTCAGTGGGGGAGCAGATACCTGTCTTTGACAGGTATCCTGTTCCCACTTCCAGGACTTTGGGCCGCAGCCCATGACGTCACCGCTTGGCTCCCTCCTCCTCCCCCTGCCACCGGGCCAGCAGGAGAGAGGAGCGGAGTCTCACACATGCGCAGCAGGGTTCCCAGCGTGAAGCCATAAGGCTACACTGCCGGGTTCCCTTTACTCACAATGGTCGTGGCATGCACCCGACAGCTGATGGAAACATCAGCTGCGGTGCAGACATCGCAAGACTCTAGGACAGGTAAGTGTCCTATTATTAAAAGTCAGCAGCTGCAATATGTGTAGCTTCTAGCTTTTAATTTTTGCAGTGGTGGGCAGTACACCACTTTAAAGCCATGAGAAAACTATCAGATAAATAACTAAATGGTCTGATAGCTGGAGATCTAGAACTTTTTCCACGGACACAGAGACATCAATAACTACAGAAAAGTAAGATCTAATACTTATATAATTACACTGAATATCTCAGTCCTAGGTTCACAAATGGGACATCATGGGGGGTGATGGACTTTTGGTAAAGAAGAAAAAGGCAGATTGAGTGCATGACTGGCAGACATGCCTGTTGATGTACAGTATGTACTAGTGTTTAGAGATGGAGGGGAGTCATCATGTTTTCAAGCGAACATCAGGTTTATTAAAAACAGCCAAGATGCATTTTTTTGCTTAACTTTGCAAATTCTTCAGTTTAATGGTTTTGTACAGGAATCCACGAGTTAAATTACACTAGATGTCGACATATTGTAGTTGTGGTATATCTATGAGGTGGAGGCCATCACTGTATTTCCGCCCATCACTCGGTCCGGTAAATGCAGCGCCCGGCCTCTGTCTGATGCTTGTTGTGTTTCTGGCCGAGATGTTGGGGCAAAATGTGAGGGATGACAGAGCATCCCACCGATACACCTGTATCTATTGAATGTGTTGGTGTGGAGGGGCATGGGGGCAGTGAATCTGGGCGTGGCTTCTCCTCGGGCACATACATAATCAGCAGACACATGTGGGGTGTCACCCCTTCTGCTTTGTGCATAAGTAGTGAAAAGGTCTATGTGGACTCCCACATGTAAATATGTCCTGTAAGGTGGTGATTACATTGCTTTTTTATTTTAGTTACTTCAATATAGAGGGATTTATTCTCTGAATTTCGACATATGGCAGTGTTTTTTTTTCTCTGTTTGCAGAAACACTATCTTTAAACTACATAAAGAGAGACATTTATGTGTTAATTAACACCTGCAGATTTTTCATACATCCCTTGGCCCACTACGGGAGTATTTAAAGTGATATTACCCTTGACCTTTCAATTACTATTTGAAGTCTACAGTCTGTAATTCGTGGTAATGTATGTGGTTATTTGGGTTATTTGTTTATCTATGCCTTTGGGTTTTTTTTAGCTGGGGGGGGGGGTGGTGCTATATAAATACATGAAGTATGATTAGTTTGCTTTTGTGTTTAGTGTGTTAATATGTGTTATGATTACTGTTCTCATATAGCCATATCACTGCATTCTGAATTACATGTGTGTATTCTGAGGAAGCAACATGATTTGTGAAATGCGTCAATCAATTATGCCAATTCAGTACTGTATTTATAAATTCATTAGATGTATAATTCTTTATGATATGGCACTGTACTGTATGTTGGTGTATGATTTTTACCATTGTAAAAAAGCTTCATGTTTTATTCATTCTATGTTGAATATTTCCACATTTAAAGTCCCATTACATAATAATCTCTCACTTAAGATTTAGTCAGAGATTGTGGTTGCATATTGTTCTAAATTGGGGATGGTGCCATAATGGGAATGTGGGGTATAGGTTTTTCCATGTGGTGGAATTGTTATTTGGTAGATAGTACACACACATTATACGGTGCTTTGAAAAAGTATTCATACTCCTTGAAATTTTCCACATTTTGTCATGTTACAACCGAAAACATAAATGTATTTTATTGGGATTTTATGTGATAGACCAACACAAAGTAGCACATAATTGTGAAGTTAAAGGAAAATGATACATGGTTTTCAAACTTTTTTTATAAATAAACACGTGAAAAGTATGGCGTGCATTTGTATTCAGCCCCCTTTACTCGGATACCCCTAACTAAAATCTAGTGAAACCAATTGCCTTCAGAAGTCACCTAATTAGTAAATAGAGTCAACCGGTGTGTAATTTAATCTCAGTGTAAATACAGCTGTTCTGTGAAGCCTTCAGAGGTTTTTTAGAGAACCTTAGCGAACAAACAGCATCATGAAGGCTAAGGAACACACCAGACAGGTCAGGGATAAAGTTGTGGAGAAGTTTAAAGCAGGGTTGGGTTATAAAAAAATACCAAGCTTTGAACATCTCATGGAGCGCTGTTCAATCCATCATCCAAAAATGGAAAGAGTATGGCACAACTGCAATCCCACCAAGACATGGCCGTCCACCTAAACTGACAGGCTGGGCAAGGATAGCATTAATCAGAGAAGCAACCAAGATGCCCATGGTAACTCTGGAGGAGTTGCAGAGATCCACAGCTCAGGTGGGAGAATCTGTCCACAGGACAACTATCAATTGTGCACTCCACAAATCTGGCCTTTATGGAAGAGTGGCAAGAAGAAAGCTACTGATGAAAGAAAGCCATAAGAAGTCCCGTTTGCAGTTTCAAGAAGCCATGTGGGGGAGGCAAACATGGAGGAAGGTGCTCTGGTCAGATGAGACCAAAATGTAACCTTTTGGCCCAAAAGATAAACGCTATGTGTGGCAGAAAACTAACACTGTACATCACCTTGAACACACCATCCCCACTGTGAAACAGGGTGGTGGCAGCATCATGTTGTGGGGATGCTTTTCTTCAGCAGGGACAGGAAAGCTGATCAGAGTAGATGGGAAGATGGATGTAGCTAAATACAGGGCAATCTTAGAAGAAAACCTGTTGCAAAAGACTTGAGCATGGGGCAGAGGTTCAACTTCCAGCAGGACAACGACCCTAAACATACAGCCAGAGCTACAATGGCATGGTTTAGATCAAAGCATATTCATTTGTTAAAATGGCCCAGTAAAAGTCCAGACCTAAGGCCCCTTTCCTTTCACACTTATACGACTTCAAAGTCGCGCAGTTTTACCGCGATTTTGCGGCCGCTATTTTGCCGCGATTTTACAGCGATTTAGCCGCAATTTGGGAGCAGTACTACTTTGTACGAGTAAAAAACTGCACTGTGCCCTCAAAAACATGTGAAATTACATGACAATTATTACCAAATCATTGAACAAAGTGAAATTATAAAAAATCAAACTGGTGTCTAACTATTATCAAGTGTATATAAAACAATAAAACCAAAGCACTTGTACTGAAAGTGAGATTAGAACACAGTAAAACACTTACAATTAGGAAGTAAAAGAAGAGCGAAAATCGCTGGCCGGCTGGCGGGCGCCCATCCAAGTGAAAGGCGATGACGTCAGAGCGTCACCCTGGGTCACGCTCTGACGTCATTGCCTTTCACTTGAACGGGCGTTCGCCAGCCGGCCGGCGATTTTTGCTCTTCTTTTACTTCCTAATTGTAAGTGTTTTACCTTATCTTAATAAATTTGTTATACGGAGTCACACTATGGATACCTCTTCTTTACTCCTATGTTTGTGATGCGGGGATTGCTACCTCCCTATACCTGTCCACAGCCACGTCACCAGAGGGATGCCGTAACGCTGGTGGATATCCAGATCTTTACTTCACCCAGCTTGCCTGCTGCCTGTCATAAGCGCACAGAGGGACATTCCAGATCTATGTCCATCCGACTTGCATTTCAGGTGGTGGTGGATCACTATGATGGGTGTTTTCCTATTTTCCACCTTTCCATACTGTTCCCTATGAACAGCGATCAAGGGTCTCTTCCCACTGCCTACTGGACATTTGTTTATTTGGTTTATGGACATGTTGTTCTAATCTCACTTTCACTACAAGTGCTTTGGTTTTTTGTTTTATATACACTTGATAATAGTTAGACACCAGTTTGATTTTTTATAATTTCACTTTGTCCAATGATTTGGTAATAATTGTCATGTAATTTCACATACATGTTTTTGAGGGCACAGAGCTTTCTCTTTATATTTTCTCTATATCGCTGTGTATATCGCACATTTGAACTGTAGCTTATTCATGAGTTTTTTTTGAGCGCAGTGTTTTCCTATTTTTATAACTACTTTGTACGACTTTGCCACAACTTTGGCATTAACAAATGAAAACATACATGGTGTGAGGCTTGTGCTTACAGCTTGTGCTTACAAAGTCATACTGAAATTGTGTATATATTATTTAGGTACGATATGCATGCTACATAAGGGTTTAACATTGAGGTCTATGGAGTACAACTCGCATTGAAGTTGGACCAAAGTAGTGCAGGGACTACTTTGAAGTCGGCACGACTTAAAGTCGTGCCAATATGAATGGTAGTCATTGAAAATCATGGAGAATGACTTGTCATACGATTTTGCAGTACAAAATTGTGGGACAAGTCGTATAAGTGTGAAAGGGGCCTAAATCCAATTGAGAATCTGTGGCAAAAGTTGCTGCTCTCCATCCAATTTGACAGAGCTTAAAATATTTTGCAAAGAAGAATGGACAAAAATGTCACTCTCTAGATGTGCAAAGCTGGAAGAGACATCCCCAAAAAAACTTGCAGCTGTAATTGCAAAGAAAGGTGGTTCTACAAAGTATTGATTGTTGGGCTGAATACAAATGAACGCCACACTTTTCACATATTTATTTGTAAAAAATTATGAAAACCATTTATAACTTTCCTTCCACTTCACAATTATGTGCCACTTTGTGTTGGTCTATCACATACAATCCCAATAAAACACATTTACATTTTTGGTTATAACATGACAAAATGTGGAAAATTTCAAGGGGTGTGAATACTTTTTCAAGGTACTGTATGAACTTTATGGACATGGGATTGTTTGAGTAGTATTTTGAAGGATAATTTGTCTCTGTAAGCGCTGTTTTTGATTGTACAATTGATCTCTTTCTGCTGAGGGGGGCAGATTGTCTCCAGCTGCCCCCCCTTAGCAGCTATTCACATTTCATAAAGGGTAGTTCTAGTGCACTGGTATTGAGTATTAATAAAATATATATGTAAGTAAATTCAATATAAATAAGATGTAATACATATGTATAAATAAAAATGTAATACTGTATAGGAGAGCTGTAACACATTTATCAAATCAGATTATGCAAGTGGTAAATATAACATTAATAAACAAGCATTAGATAAATGCTTATTTATTAAATATAACATCACTGATCATAAAAACATGTGTAGAGAGACCTAAGCAATATAAATATAAATCATATAAAATATATAACTAATATAAATAATATAGTCTTCTCTTCCCTATACCCCTTCAAAAGGGCAGATTGTGTTAAAAATCTTTCTTCATCTGTCAGGATTAGAGAGGAGAAGGCAGAGAGGCTGCAGTTACAGTGTGTGAGAGCTGATTGGAGGAAAATAACTCACCCCCCCTTCACACAGTAGAGGAACTGTGTTGTGACTAGACAAGCTCTATTCTGAGCTCCCTCCCTAATACAAATTTTTCTCATGTGTCGAGAAAACCTCTGTTATACATGCTGTTAACAGAGGAAAAAAGCAACAGAGAGAAACAACACAGAGCTTTGGAGAGAGATAAGTAAACACTGCAGATATATGTGCTTTGCTCAGATTCCATATCTGAGGTTTACAATCACTATAAGATATTTATATGGAGCCACATGTATGGTGAAAGAGGGGGATTGCACTAAAAAGCAAAACCACAGAGATGATCTTCCTAGTCCTGAAAGTCATCTTAAAACATTTGGAGACACAATTTTGGCAAAGAAACAATGATAGCTCTGATGAAAATAAAGATAATCACCATCATCATCATCATCATCATCATAAGCATATTATTCATATGAAACTGCAATTGCACTTAAGAATACTAGTAATTATAAAGGTAATAATACTCATGGGACCACAAGGATACAATGATTAAAAAACAAATATGTACCAGAGTATCAAATGTATATATGTCGATTTACTAGAACTGGAATGTGCAAAATCTGGTGCAGCTGTGCCAGATTTAGCCAATCAGCTTCTAACTTCAACTTGTCTAATTAAGCTTTGACGCAATAAAAAAAAAAACTGGAAGCCAATTGGTTTCTATGCAGAGCTGCACCAGATTTTGTACATTTTCAGTAACTCAACCCCATAGTATATGTACTGTACCCAGTGAGGAAGCAGATTGATTGAGGCAACATCTGGCCAGACACTCCTTGCAACTCCTGCCCTGCCATGTTGTTAGCTGGACAACTACAAGTGCCAGCATGATCACGCAAAAAAATAGCAGAAAGTCAGAAAAAGAAAGGAAGGTAAACTGCTCTCTCCCTGCCAGTCTAAAGCACAGCACATTATGCTTCATAAAAGACCAGTTTGCCTGAGCACCCAGGGCTCCCAACCTTTAGGAGTCCTGAAGACTCAAAGTGTCTGGGGCAAGGGTTGAACAAGAATGCTTGAGGGGAGGCTCAGGCCAAATGCATGGGCTAGTTACTGTATAGGGGGTCCTGGAGGTGTCAGAGGAGTGGAGCTGACCCATAGTGGGCTGACGTGAAGAGGTCCAGGAAATATATACAAGGGATCAACCAAAAATATGGAAACACTACATGATTTGCAGGTGTAAAAGTGACAACAAGTTTTGCTTTGAAAGTGGAAGTGATGTAACATTCTTTTGCTTTCGCTGTATGATGATACACCTAGATAACAGGTGGGAAGCCTCACTTTTGTCATTCTCTGCATGCTCTGCTAGTAAAACGAGTCATATCAGAGCTCACTGAGTTTCATACAGTATAGGGCAAATTGTTTGTGCCCGCTTAGCTGATGCCTCTGTGACTGAAGTTGCCAATTTATGTGCAGTGTTGCGAGGTACAGTATCAAATGTTATGACAGCAAATACAGTTTGCAGGAAAACGTTGTCTAATAGGGACAAGCGCAGTCTACATAGTCAACTGACCGAAAGAGACAAAAGGACATTGTGCAGAATTGTGATCCGGAATAAGAAGACAACTGCTGCAAAAGTGACTGCAGAGATCAATCTGAGTCTTTCAAAGTCCATGTCCACAAAAACTATGCGTAGAAACTGGAACTCCCTAAGCAAAACATTCACAGATGAGCTGCAATTGCCAAACCACTAGTGACTGATATTAATGCTCAGAAGAGAAGAGAGTGATGCAACACCCATAAATTGTGGGCTATCGATCAATGGAAGGCTGTAATATGGTTAGCTGAACCAAGCTTCTCATTGTTCCCAACCACCAGACATGTTTACGTGTGGCGAACACCATCCCAAGCTTACAACCAGGACTGTTTTGTGTTGAACATGGAATAAATTAAATTGCAGTGACTGATATGATCAGTGCATTTATTGTGGGACAGGGTATAGTGTTTTGAAACACTATGGTTCAGGAAACATTTTTCGCTATTCCTCCAGTGTTGGTCTATCCTTGCTTTTAGTTTTTGTGTTGCCCTGTCTGTATATTGTAGGCTGTAGGGGCATTCACGGAAGTGTAGAACGCAATCCATTTTGCAGGTGATGATGGATTTTATGTTATGTGTCATATGGGTGTTGATGATGTAAAGGTTTTTCATTTCGTTAGCTATTATTGAACAAAATGTAGGTCTAGCAGTTTGTAGGTGGGATCTTGGTGAGGTGATTGAACTTGGTGAGACAGCTATGAGATTTTTTCTCTTTTTGTATTTATTGGAATGGTGATCTTTCTCATGAGTGTTATGACAATTGCAGGAACCAAGGGATGCTTTTGAGCAATAGTATCCTGTGCTGTTTGGCCATTTTGTATAAAGCATATCCGAGATTAAGGCATATTTTTTTCAAGTAGCAAATAACTGGTTTAACAAACATTCACCCACCATTTTTTTCACTGTTTGCTGCAACTGTAATGTGCAAGCATTATTTGCATGATTTGGTTGCATTTTTCACATATCTGGACTTTCCATTCTTCAGTATTCTTCTTACTAATATGGAGAGTGTTACAGCTTCCAAACCTGCTTCTTTTTTTGCAAATTTTCTCCTTGGAGAGATCATTTACTAATTTAAAAAATAATTCCCCCATATGCTTCTACGGAAAACCTATCATTTTCATTTTTTCCCATGCACATTTCTTTCTTTCTTATTTGAAACCCAACAAAAGAACATTTAAAGCGGGGGTCCACCTCTCTATCGTTTTTTTTTTTTTTTAGTTCATTCACAAACTTTTCTTCTCAGCATTACATACTCACATATTGTGTGTAATATGTCCGCCTGTGTCAGATTTCGTCAGAAAGAATAACTTATATTATTCACTGCAGGCGGTTTCCATCTTCATTGTGGGCATTTGAAGCCCACAAGCATTTATTTCCTGGATGTGGTGAATACTGTGCTCCCAGCATTCACCGCTCGTTCCCGCACATGCTCAGTGGCATCCTGGGAAGCCTGAGAGTAGCTCCCAGGAGTCTGGGAGAGGCTAGAAACACGCCTACTCCCACGGGAGGAGAACCAGGAAGTGCAAAGAAGAATAGAAAAATAAAATGTAATTACGGCGATTTAAATTTTTTTAAACGGCATGTCAGCATCTAAGCAAGGAAGAGAATACATACAGATATTGTTCAAAATTTGGGTGGAACCCCGCTTTAAGCTAAAAATCCTGATCTGCATTCAGGTAAAGGTGGTTAGGTTTACCTAGTAAAAATAACTAAGCCCCTACAATATACAATAACTTTAGAAATGATAAATCCATACATTATAAGGCTACAGATATGAAAATTAGAAGAATATGTAGTCAAAGGATTCATACAGTATATTTTAAGAACTGTTTATATGAGATTTGGAGGTTCTGGAGCTGTAGATATGAGAGACTCGGAAGTTCTAGGAGCTGTAGTGTTCCAATACAGGTACAGACTTTCACAGCTCTGTTTGAAAGACTACAACTCCCAGAGCATTCCATTTCTTCACGATCTGTAGATATTTCATACCTTCTAAAGAAAAAAGTGTTAGCAAGCCTTTTAAACATTTAATAATAGCATTAAAGTTGAACTATATGCAATACAATTTAATCAGCCCTCCCCTTTTACTACATTTAATGAAGCAAAAAATATTTTCTCCTTACCTTGCACCATTATGGAGATAGTCTAAAATGTATATTATTCAATTATTATATTGAAATGGCTGTGACATCATCATCGGGTCTCCTTTAGATGTATGCCTAGCTGGAGCCAGTGCGGGAGGCTGTCAGGGCACCCTAATTGTTTTCCTTTAGCGTTGGCAGGAATCTTAGCATCTGTATGGGCTAGGGGGGGACAAAATTTTCCATCAAGTCTGCAGCAACCTTATACCATCAGAGTAAATAAAGATGACATTTTTTACTCCTTTGCAATGCCTAATAGCACATTATGGCAAAAATTTGCAGGAGACCCAATTTGCTACACATATGTTGGACCTCTCTTACTATTCAGTCCTACTGGACCAAAATTCATACCATCATTTCCTCAGTTACCACCTATTCTCTGGAATTTTCTCCAGCTCAGTTTTTACTGCATCACTTCCCAATCCCTAAGAAAGTATATTTCAAACCTTTAGCTATGCATGTTATGGATGTGAATAATAATGATATCAGGTGTTACCAGGTGAGGCATATTAAAATGACTATTTCAAACTCTTTATATCTGTATCAGAAGTTTTGAAATGTTAACGAGCCTTAAGACTTTCCAGATATTTTGCTAGTTCCTCTTTTTCTGCTGGAGCCAAACCACATTGAGTTATCAATAGATTGTAGCTTCCTGCAGCTTCCCCATCCATCTCCCAGAAGTCGTACCAAGACCAGACATGACATCAACATATAATAATAGCTTTGATTAATTGTTAAGTTTGTTGAAATTATTGCTAAATTTGTTAAAACTGCTGACACTGTTAGAATCTTATGAATTGTCATATCAACTTGTTTTGCATATACTGTACTCTTTTGCAAGGGTATAAAACTCACTGTAAAAAGCGGAAATAAACTAGAAGTTTTTCATTCTGAACTAAGTGTCAGAGTGTGATCACTTCATCATGGCATGCATGCTTTAATTTGGTAAAGGGGTAGATATAATAATTTCAGAACTTTTATTCTGAATCCAAAACATTTTGGGGCCCAACGTGGGGCTCGAGGCTAGGATCTCAGGTATCCAGAAGGGACCACCAGGAAAAGCCATCGCGGAAATGCAGGAAGAGACTGATCAACTCTAGAAACTGTAAGACACTTTTGATATCTTGTATATCTAGTCTACTGTTTATCCTGTATCCATGGCTGGTCAATCTCTGTGCCCATATCGGCTTCCTGCGACCCTCAAAGACAGGTATTAATCTTGCCTCCAGTCTGTTGATAAGTTAAAGAACCTGTAAATTATATCTACCGCCTGTTTTGTTCTGTTCTGTTTTGTTGATCGATCTGTGTTTTGTGATGGCTGTTGGGAGTTGGGGATTGCTTATATAGTCATGGATGATGGATGAAATTAGATGACGTGGTTAAACTTCTCCTGGGACTAGGAGAAGGCATCAGGATGTGGTTAAACTCCTCCTGAAGGGATAAAAATAAATAATTGTGCAGGCAAAGCACGTGTACAATAAGTATGGAAATACAGGCAACTGGGAAACCTCAGGGGGCGACAGGAATGCGCATAGTGGCGTGGGGGATCCCGTGACAGTTTGAGAGATCCTGTACTCCATTGCAGCAGTCACATATCTTGTTGTTGGTTGTTGGTCACATTTTGTTGTTGGTTGATTATGTCATGTCCTAAATGTGTTTGTGGTCTGTTATTTGGGATACATGAAGAGGGCTGGGGGTTGAGTGAAGTGGTAGAGCCAGGATATAGGGCTGAGTCTCTTGGTTACAAACCCCTACTGCCACATACTCCGCATTTATTGGTGTTCAGATTGAATGTGCATTATCTAGTAAAAATTGTTGTTGGCAAATCACTGGAAGTAATAGAGGCTCAAACTAGAATAACAGGACGTGCAGCCGAAAGGTTCCCCTTGCAACCTGAACAACCAGAAGGGTTAGAAGAAGGGGAAAGAGACAGATTGAGAAGTCTGGGTATTGAGTTGGGACATGTAAATGAGATTTAAAGTGGTTCAATTGAATATTAATTACTGTACTCCTTATCTGTTTGTTAATTGTCTTGTTGAGGGTAATACGTAGTCACATATTACCCGCCTGCTCCCTTACCTGTGGCCACCTGATTGGACAGGACTGTGACTGGTCTACGTTTTGGGAAGACGCGTGTAAGGAGACTTGCACGGCAGTCGAACACTGTAGACATTCTTTTCTCTCTCTCTCTCTCTCTATCCATTTTGTCTTTTGTCCTTGTTAACTTGAGACTGTGATATGGTCTGAACTGGTACCAGGTGACGGATAGAGGATTGTCAGACCCTTGAGTCAGGACAGCCTCATGACCTGTTAAAAATCCTGAGCAGACACACATAAATGTCACAGTCATCAAGACAGAACGTAGCAAGATAGTGTTATATATTGGAAGGTGGTCCGAAAGAGGACAGGTGGTGGTCAGAGGATTGTCGGACCCTCGAGTCCAGGACAGCTTCATAAAACTGCCATACAAATCCTGAGCCTGGACACATAAACTTCCCAATAGCTAACGATGGGGCAGAAGTTAGAGAGACCTAAAGAGGGTAGTTTGGCTTGTGATTTGGTATTATAGCGAGAAGGAGAAGATGCTATCAAGGAAGGGAAGAGATTGGCAAAAGTGTGTGGAGTCACTAGGCATTTGGGTGGTCGGCTAGAGCCAAATGAATGGCTTACTCTTTTAAGAAGGGAAAGGGGTTTGTTGTGGGGCCATGGGCTGCTGCGAACAGCAGATGCTTGGTTCAAAGTTGCCAAAGCCATTCATGAAGAAGGATGGATAGAACATGAAATATGTCAGAATGGTTGCATTATGTATGTGTACAAGAAGCCAGAAAAGGGGTCAAAAGTTAAGACAGACAGCCAGCCACCGCCCTATAATGGTGTCTGGACCCCAGGAAGTACACACTCCCAAAACGTTACTGCCCCTCTGCTACAAGTGACAGAGGAACCTGTGACACCTCCCCCACCGTGCTTAATAGTAGACAATGTGCACTTGTCTTTATACGGCTCGGGTGGTTGTTGTCACACACGCCCGACCCAAACTGTACCACTGCCCCCACCGGAACCTACCCACATACATCCGGGGAAAGATTAGTCCTTGGTATCGTATTACAGAGCCAAACCTAGCCCAGTAATGACAAGTGTACATTCTGGTAAAGACTCGGACAGCTCCAAAGGGGGGAAACACAGACACTCAAGCCTCAGGAGGTCCCCCCTTGGCCCTCCTGCCCTAACAGACCTAGGACTATAGATTCAGACTCTACCAGACCTAACGCTAATAGACTAGGGGACCCAACTTTAGCCCCAACCCGGTCCCTCCTCTTAAAGTCCCGACCAGGGTCACGCCGGCCCTGCCAGGATGCACCAAGCTGACAGGCATGCTGGAACAGGTATGACCCCAAAACGACAGACTGTTACATTGTAAGGCACACCCTGCATTGGATCCATCCCCATGTATGAGCTGGGGGAATGGGTTCCTTTGTGCCATTGTCCAACGTCCCATTTGACCGCCTATACGGTGACATACGTTTACAGTCCCTCTTACGCCCCTTGCAATCCAGCAACCATTACCCAGTACTTTCCCTGAACCCCCTTTTGAATGGGTTCCTGGACCCTCACACCACCAAAGACAACAACCCCAATACGGTCCTTTCCCTTCACCCCTGAGAATTTGAGTTAAGGAGTTTTTCTAAAAACAGTGAATGTAGCAAATGTGCTATATTTATGCAAATTGTAGTTATGTAATTGTATTAGCAATAACTGGCTTTAAAATGAAGTTTAAAATGTTCAAATTCAATTGAGAATATATTTAGCAGTATTATAAGAGGAAGTTTATGCTCTGGGCTAGGGATGAGCCAAACAGCCCCCTGTTCGGTTTGCACCAGAACTTGCGAACGGGCAAAAAATTTGTTCGAACACACGAACACTGTTAAAAGTCTATGGGACACGAACATGAATAAGCAAAAGTGCTAATTTTAAAGGCTTATATGCAAGTCATTGTCATAAAAAGTGTTTGGGGACCTGGGTCCGGCCCCAGGGGACACACACAGCGGGAGCCTCCCTCCATGCCTTCATGGATGCGGAGCGGCCCGAGAAGAAGAAGAGAAGAAGAAGCGAACGCCGGAAGATGCCGGACGAGAACACCGGAGGAAGAACCAGAAGAACCAGAAGAAGAAGAAGATGGAGGAAGAAACCGAAGGAAGATAGAAGATAGAAGAAAGAAGAAAGAAGAAGCATTTAAATAAAGGAATTGTCAAAAACTGTCTATTGTCATTTTTAACATTTTTGACACTTTTTTAGTGAAATGGTAGAGGTACCCCCTTACCATTTCACACAGGGGGAGGGCCGGGATCTAGGGGTCCTCTTGTTAAAGGGGGCCTCCAGATTCTGATAAGCCCCCCCGCCCGCAGACCCCCACAACCACCGGCCAGGGTTGTGGGGATGAGGCCCTTGTCCTCATCAACATGGGGACAAGGTGTTTTGGGGGGCTACCCCAAAGCACCCTCCCAATGTTGAGGGCATGTGGCCTGGTACGGTTCAGGAGGGGGGGCGCTCTCTCGTCCCCCCCTCTTTTTCTGCGGCCTGCCAGGTTGCGTGCTCGGATAAGGGTCTGGTATGGATTTTTGAGGGGGGACCCCACGCCACGCGTTTTTTTTTTTTTTAATTTTGGCACAGGGTTCACCTTAAAATCCATACCAGTATAGAATTTGAGGGGGACCCCACGCCATTTTTTTTTTTTAATTTTGGCCGGGGTTCCCCTTAATATCCATATCAGACCTGAAGGGCCCCACATCATTTTTTTGTTTTAATTTTGGTTCGGGGTTCCCCTGTGGGGAATTCCCATGACGTTTTTATCAATGAACTTTTATGTGTATTGTCGGACCGGCAATTCATTAATAGCCGCAGAGTAGCTTAAATGACTTTTATTTCCTTTGAAATGTCATTTTGCTGTCAGACTGTTCTAAACACAGGAAACATGTGCCCCTTTACAGGCATACTATAGACACCCCCCAGGTACGAAATTTAAAGGGATATTACACTTTTATTGTTTCACTTTAAGCATTATTAAAATCACTGCTCCCGAAAAAACGGACGTTTTTAAAACTTTTTTTTTGCTTTGATCCATGTCCCCTGGGGCAGGATCCAGGTCCCCAAACACTTTTTATGACAATACCATGAATATAAGCCTTTAAAATTAGCACTTTTGATTTCTCCCATAGACTTTTAAAGGGTGTTCCGTGGCATTCGAATTTGCCGCGAACACCCCAAATTGTTCGCTGTTCGGCAAACTTGCGAACAGGCGATGTTCGAGTCGAACATGAGTTCAACTTGAACTTGAAGCTCATCCCTACTCTGGGCGTTATGCCAGGAGAAGAGCGAAAGAGGAAGTGTTTTCCTCGCTCAAATCTGTATCTAGATTCGAGGCTCATTCACATCTATTCACATCTATCAAGTATTTTTTTAAAAAAGAGAAAAGAAAACATTTATTCTTTATGTACTCTGAAACGCCTGACGCCTATATGTGTATAGGAGATCACACGAGGAAAGGTGAATTTGTTGAGAAATAGCACAAGAAGTTTACTGATTTGGGTTTTAGTGTGCTGACAAAGACACATATTAAGACATGACATTCCTCCCCCACCCCCTCCAGACCATGTAGACTTTCTCCGCTAGGATTTCGGCAAAACTGTGTCACTTACCCCTACAATGGTATCCTCTGAAGACTCAGGAGGTCCTCTCGCAAAAATAACAAATATAGGACAGAAGAACTATCCGATACCTTGTTCTTATCAGACATTGACATAACATGCGTAGGGGTGGATGGAACACCCAGGAAAACCCCTTTACATGCCCTTTACAGGTGGGCAACTTTCCTAGCAAGGAACTTTACTAGCAAGATTTGTGGCCTCTTCCACATGCCCCTTAAATCTTTTAGGGGCTTATGTCTTATCCAGACTGCAGGCTTCCATTTCCTTCCAACCCGATGGTGGTGTTCTGGTCTCCCCACCGTTGACCATCGATGATGTCTCAGCGCTATGCTCTGTTCCCCTTTTATTATCACCGGATGCACAATGTGAGGTTGGAATCTTGAATCCCAAAAGAGGTTCTGGATCAAGTCCCTACATGCCTGTGTGCAGCTAAAGCCTGAGGCCCCCTTTGCCCAGAAGACCACAATACCCCTTGAAGCCAGCTCAAGCTGCATCTATTTCAAAGCAAACCCTTCTGTCAAATGAAGTTCTGATACCCTGCACATCTCCGTGCAACACACCACTGTCCACAGTGAAGAAAAAAACTGCAAAAGGAGAGCCAGAAAAGCACAGAATGGTACAAGACCTTAAGGCTGTGAACGAAGTTACTGTATTGGAGGCACTTATGGCGTCCCTGGGTGGGAAACCCACACACCTTGCTGGCAGGAATACTGCCCACAGCTAAATACTTTACAGTAGAAGACTTAGCTTGACTGTTATGCCACAAGGTGCCCAGAACTCCCCTTCCCAATCCGCCAAGGTAATGGCCCTAATTCTGGACTACTGGATGAAGTTACACCCAGACATTATTCTCCTTCAGTATGTAGATGACTTCCTGCTCTGTGCAGATACCCATGAGGTCGCCTTAATATTTTCTGAAAGTCTCCTCCAACACTGGGCAGAGCAAGGATGCAAGGCCTTAAAGCAAAAAGTCCAGAGAGAAAGTGAATTTCCTAGGCCTCTGCATCTCCCAAGGTACCCGACATCTCACTGAAGAAGGAGTTGCTGCAATCAAAGCCATCCCTTTGCCTCAAGAATGAATCCTAGAAGCCTCCCTCTTGATGCAACCCCTCTATGATGCCCTTTCTTGCTTTCTCCAGAAGCTGTGGACTATTTTGAAACTCTGAAGGAGATCCTTTCAACAGCCCCTGCTTTGGGACTAAAAGACCTTCAAACTGTTTGTCTCAGAGAGACAAGAACATGCCACAGGAGTTTTGGTTCAGACCCATGGTAACAGACTCAGATCCATTGGGTATTACTCCAGTCAACTGGACTCAGTGGCTTCAGAGCCATCTTTGAAGTATAATGCCCCTCATGACGTAGCTGCCATACTAAACCAAGTACAGCCCAAGCACCTGTCTTCAGCAAGACACCTCAGACTCCAGTGTGCCTTGCTCATCCCTGATAACATCACTCTCCTCCGATGTGATACTCTCAACCCATCCACTCTACTTCCACTTCTCGAGGGGGGATCCTTTTTAGAGAAAGATGCTAAGATGCTCGTCTCACCGCTCATGACTGTTTCGAGGTGATGAAAATGGAGACTTCACAATTGGATTCCCAAGAAGCACAAGGCAATCACCTGGAAGATACTGCTGCAGAACAAGCTGCAAACAGAACACAAGAAGTTATCAGTGGAGTGGATGTACCCATCCTGGATGGTACAGTGGGTACCCCTGAAGAAACGGTACAGACCACCATGATTCTACAAGACCTTCCTGTGAGCAGGACCCATCTGAAGCAGCAGCAAGAAGCAGCTGATAAAGAAGAAGTGTGGATCAAGAAAGGATCCACAGAAACTGAAGGGATCATGGAATTAGACAAGAGGCCGTGTCTGCCACAATCAATGTTTCCTGCAGTGATACAGTGGGCCCACGGTGCCTCTCATCTGTCAAAAACTTTGATGAATGCCCTGATCAATAAATACTACTTAGCCCCAGGAATTACACCACTTACCAACAACTTTTGCAAGTCATGTACTATCTGTGCTAAATGTAACCCAGGAAGAACGGAAAAGGTACCTTTGATCTAGCAAAGGCCCAGTACCCCTTTCAAAGGATACAGATCAACCACATCCAGATGCCAAAGAGTGGCCGCTATGAATACGCATTGATTGTCATTGACATGTTTTCTGCATGGCCAGAAGGCTATCCCATCACCAACATGACAGCAAAAACCACGGCTGAAAGACTTTTAACGGAAATAGTGTGCAGGTATGGTGTCCCAGAGGTTATAGAGAGTGATCAGGGGCCGGCTTTCACGGCCTCAGTAACCAAGGAAATATGGGCAGCTCTAGGGGTCACATTATCTTTCCACACCCCATACCATCCTCAGAGCAGTGGGAAGGTGGAAAGATTAAATGGCACAATAAAATCTAGGATGCTAAAAATGTCTCAGGAAACAGGGAATGAGTTGGCCAGATAGCCTGCCCATAGCCTTATTCAGTGTTAGGTACACTCCAAGGGGAAACCATGGTCTGCCACCCTATGGGATAATATTTGGTTTAGCCCCCAGACTAGGTTGTTATTTCCTACAATAGTTGTAACTCCAATCTGATGTATTAACTGATTATGTGACTGCTTTATATCGAGAATTAATCTATGTCCATTTGGAAGTATTCTCCTCCATTCCAGATCCTGAGCGAGATACAGGATCACACAAGTTGGTTCCCGGAGACTGGGTCCTGGTAAAAAAGTTTGTGAGAAAACACACCCTTGAACCCAGATATGATGGTCCTCTCCAGGTTCTCCTAACAAGTGCCACATCAGTCAAGGTGGCCGGGAAGAACACGTGAACACATGCCTCCACTGCAAGAAAGTCCCTGTACCTGAGGAAGAGGCTGAGGGAACCAAATGATTCTGTATATCCTTTTTATTGTGACTACTGTTCAGGCACAGGAAGTAGCCATCAAACAAAAAAGATGGTGTAACACAATTCTGGTATAACTCATCCAATACACATGTTGCTACTTTTATATCCTCTTATGAACAAATAATTCCAGGTGCTATGTACAAAAATCCGGCCCTAGGATAAAGCAGTGAGACCCATGACTGTGTATGTATGCATCACTGACACCTATTGGGGCGACAACTGTGATTCTTGGGGAGCAGTGGGTTGGAACACTGGGGGTGCAGACTGGGGTATAAATCTGAAAACGCCCAAAATGACAATCAACAAACACACAGATCAGCCTTACACCAAAGAGTTCAGGCTGAGCATTGAGAATCCTAGCCCAGAAGACAGTGGGACCTATGTTCTGAGCCTATGGTGGGGAAGTGGGTATCCCGGTTTTAGAAAGCCTTTCCAACTGAAAGATATGTTCAATAATCCTGAGTGGGGAGTTCCCCAATCCACATCTAGCTCAAACCCCCTGAGGCCCCACATACAGAAGTTAGGGGACAAGGTGGCCATAGCAGACCCTACCTTTAAGGACACGATGGCCGTAGAAACCAGGTTCTCAGATGTCAACTTGTGGCTAGAGTGGATGAGGTACAATGCAGAGAAACATAACAAGACCAATTGTTATGTATGTGGAGGGGCTAGGCCTCATCTGGGAACAGTACCTTTAAACATACCCCTGCACATGAGACATGTTTCCTTAGCCTGTTTACTAACACAACCACTAACCATACCACTCCCTGTGTGAACATTGGAAGGAGGAATATCCCATAGTCACCAAGACTCCCAATCCAGGAGAAGGTATCACTATATAGCCTGGCAATTACACATGCCATGGACCATATCAGGGAATGGGGAAACCCTTTGGGAATTTCACTAGGGGTTACTGTGGATCTTATAGTGAAACCTCCATAGGTCTAGTACAAAATCAAGTCCAGTCCTTGGGAGACATATACTGGATTTGCTGGGACATGAAAGTTAGAAGCAGATTGACAGAGTAGTGGACAGGAGAATGCGCATTGGCCAAGGCCATAATGCCTCTACACATTTGTCCAGAGACCACTCCACAAATAGAACCAGACTTAAACGACATACCCAGGCTTAACAGGAGGTGTAGGAGTGCCCCGGCAGGAAACTTTGACCCTCATGTATACATAGACAACATAGGGGTCCCTAGAGGGGTCCCAGATGAGTTCAAAGCAAGAGACCAAATAGCAGCAGGATTTGAATCTTTGATCCCCATCATCACTGTAAATAAAAATGTAGACTGGATAAATTACATCTACTATAACCAACAAAGGTTTGTCAATTACACCAGAGATACACTCCAAGGTTTAGCCGAACAACTAGAAGCCGTGTCACACATGACTTTCCAAAACCGCATGGACCTAGATAAGGTCCTAGCTGAAAAGGGGTGTGTGTGTGTAAGATGGTGCCTAAAACAGGTACATGTTGTACCTACATCCCAGACAACACTGGCCCAAACGGTAAGGTGACTTTGGACATCAGGAAACCTGAGGATTTGTCCGAAGAATTAAAAAAGAATTCAGGGCTCACCAACCCTTGGGATCAATACTTCACCTGGGTTAGGGGAGGGTGGCAGGGATTACTAACACAGATAGGAATAACCATCCTGATAATTTTGGTGACCTTGGCTGTCATAGTTTGCTGTATTCTCCCCTGTCTTAAAAAAAAGTGTAGGGAAAGTTATTAACCAATGTTCTTTTGCTTTTGTGAATCAGGAAATACCAGATGAAAATTATGAAATGCACTCCATTACAGTCACCTCCCCTCCAGATGCAACACCATAAGGTTACAGGGGCAGACAGCACCTGACTGCCCCTCCCAGCTGTATCGAGTAGGGTAATTAATTAGTCATTACTTTTCTCTATATACAGTTGAAAAAATTTGCAAATGGAACGGGCCAGGGGGGTAGGTTTTTCTAGTGTAACGGACAGATTCTTAAATAGACATATTCAAGGGGGGAACTGTAATGGATGTGAATAATAATGATATCAGGTGTTACCAGGTGAGGTATATTAAAATGTCTATTTCAAACTCTTTATATCTGTATCAGAAGTTTTGAAATGTTAAAGAGCCTTAAGACTTTCCAGATATTTTGCTATTTCCTCTTTTTCTGTCTGGAGCCAAACCGCATTGAGTTATCAATAGACTGTAGCTTCCTGCAGCTTCCTGTTGCTTCCCCATCCATCTCCCAGAAGTCGTACCAAGACCAGACATGACGTCAACATATAATAATAGCTTTGATTAATTGTTAAGTTTGTTGAAATTATTGCTAAATTTGCTAAAACTGCTGACACTGTTAGAATCTTATGAATTGTCATAACAACATGTTTTGCATATATTGTACTCTTTTACAAGGGTATAAAACTCACTGTAAAAAGCGGAAATAAACTAGAAGTTTTTCATTCTGAACTAAGTGTCAGAGCGTGATCACTTCATCATGGCATGCATGCTTTAATTTGATAAAGGGGTAGATATAATAATTTCAGAACTTTTATTCTGAATCCAAAACATGCATATGGTCAACACAGCCAAACTTTGCATCCCAGGACTACTTAAACCCTATCAATCAAAGAGTGGCTCCTTCACATATGTAAAATTGCAGAGATGAAGCAGATGATTAGTATAGCTCATAAAGTCCCTACATGATTTACTCGTATGTCGGCCTGCTAGTTAGACTACCAGGACTCATCCAATTATGCCCTTCTGATGGGAGACTCTCCCTAATTGCCCACCCTTTGGAAAGCTGCTATATTTGGAATCAGACTTTCCCCAGCTATATTATACACCATAAAGTTGCTGTGGGCAATCCTCCATATTCTGGATGGGTGGAAGGAAGTTAGCGGGGACTATTTTCATGCCCCCCCCTCTAGCCTACTTCACTGTCCTACCATGTACCATCCCCTTCCCCTCCTTCCCTCACTTGTACTCCTACCTTGACCCCACCTGTGGGTCATTCCCCCTCAACCACTTTTTTTTTCCTTTCCAATTACCCCTCCCCCTTTTTTATTAGGTACTAGCTTCATGAGGATCCCTCCTTTTAAGCCATCCTACATTATAACACTCTCTTTTATTGAGCAGGAGTTTGATTCTCATGTCTTAATTCTGTTAATAATATCCCCTATACATATATGACTTTAAGACTTCTATCTTCAGTCTTGTTGTCGCAGCTTCTCTTTAGATAATACAGTATACAGCAGAGACTGTTTTTTTTTTGATTATTTGCTTGCTTCTGTGAGTCCTCGTGACTTAGATACTCTGGATTTTTGCACTTTCATCAATGTATTTTGCATTGTGACAACTGTATTGTTATGCAATAACCTTTGAGGCAATAAAAATACTGATGATATTATAATGATTATAGGATGACCTGGCTTCTAGAAACTAACCTTTTACTTCTCTTTATGTTTAATGCATGTACAGTATGCTGAGTGTCAAAACCTGTGACCCACAGAGGGTCAGTGCCAGGTCTTGGGACATTGAATCGTAAAAGTATAAATTAAACCAGTTGTAAAAGGCTTTTTTTCTAAAATAATAAACATTATCTGTCATGATGTCTGATGTCCTATACTGCAGTGTATGTCTTTTAAATAGACTTCACTGATCAACTGTGGACAGGTAACTGTACCTGTACTTCCAAAGAAATCCACAACGATATTATATTTCACATTTATATAAATAAATTAATAAATAAATGTGTATATATATATATATATATATATATATATATATATATATATATATATATATATATATATATATATATATATATATATATATACACAAGAAATGGTTTGTACAAATTTTAACAGTACTGCTTATCTATCTATCTATACAGCTTGTTGGCTGGATTTGGTGTGGGAAAACATTGAATCTCTTCAGCTGTCATTGTGCTCATGCTGGGTGTCCAACGTGTCCCTTTGATTTTGAGGACTGGGCTGCCCTTAATTTATCCACTGCTATTTGTGCTCCAACTTGGAGACCCCTAAAACTATAGAGTTAGGACCACAGTATACAGAGGAGCCCGGGCGAGGCACTGTAGCCTTCAAATACATTTGCAAATATGTGCAATGAAACCCTCTGTTTTTAACCACTTCCATACCGCTGAACGTAATATGATGTCCTGGGCTTTCAGTGGAGATATCTGAATGATGCCTGCAGCTGTAAGCATCATTCAGATATCTTTTTTTTTCTGCTGGCGATTCACTGCTCAGTAAAAAACAATCATAGCGGTAGTTCAGCCACTTTGATGCTTTTACAGGCGGCAGGAGGGGACATCCCCCCTCTCCTGTTGCCCTCTAGTACTTCTACTGGCTCGCCGGTGTGATTGGCCAGCCAGAGAAGGAATACACCAGCAGCAGAAATTTACTATAGAGCTGATTAGTGCATATGGCATGTTTTTATAATGGTCAGTGCCCCGTTATAGAGCTTCACCTTCTCTATATGTCATGTTCACTGTTATAACTGAAAGTGAAAAAAAAAACAAAAACAAATTTTAGGCTCTGCCCAAAAGTAATAGTAATAAAAGTAATAGAGGGAAAATCTTCCATCAGGGTCTAGTATTGGGACCCTGGTGACAACCAGGGTTCCCTGATTTTGGACTAATTTCCTTACACTACCTATTTGGGCTATGAGACAGGAAGTGAAGGAAAATCCCCCCAATGGGACACAAATGGCAAAAATAAAAACTGACAGGGTTAGAACCATTTTTTTTACTGTATTGGAAGTTAAAAAAACACCTTTAGTTCTACTTTAACACAGATAAAAAGAACAAAGATAAGACTAGTTTCACTAACATTTAAACAGTTATTTAATTATATCAAAAACTCTCTCAATTCAGTCATTATGTGCTCCCCATTTTCACATCATACTGTAACCAGACCAACATAATGGTAGCTAGTGTTAGGCTAGCCATACACATTTAGTTTTCTCTTGTTCAGCCCCATGGACTGAACAACAGAAATCAATTGAGTCCCCTAAGCATGCTAACAGCATGGATAGAAGAAGATCTCACATGGGCTGTGTGAATAGCTGAACAGTGACTGCCTACGATAGGATGCAGTCATTGTTCAGCAAACATTTTTTCCACCAGCTCAGTCGATTTTTATAAGGAGCAGGTACAGCCAGGTATTTGTGAACAGCTGCCGACAGTGTTATCAATTTGCACATACTTCTTTTCCACAGCAGATCACAAGCACCTGATCATAACCACTTCAGAAATGCGCTGATCTGGGCCAAGAACAGCCCTTGATGGCTGTGTGGTTGAGACCAAAATCATTTTTATTGAGCCAGGTGGTGCCAAGAGGGCCATCATTGGCTCATTTTAGGTTGATTCAGCAGGAATCGCCTGAAGTTCGAGTCAAGTTTGGCCAGCCTTAGCTACAGTTTTGGCACTTGATAAAAGGTTAGTGTTTACTGCTTGTCAAGTTATATCTGTCAATCTGTAAAAATCTCAGTGGGTGTTGGTTAGTAGAGGAAAGGATATGTTCATTAAGTATACTATTAATGAAGAGGAATGATGACATTTTTGGATTTAGCCAGTGCCTCCTAAACTTAGCATGAACATATTCTTCCAGCAGATTTAACCAAGACAGAAAATCTATATGCATAATGAGAAGAAGAAAAATGCAAGAGAAACGAGTGAAATCTGTTAAAATACAATTCTAATTGCTAATAAGACATGGCAGAGATGAAGAGCATTAGCACTTATGTTTGATGTCCGGGGAGCTTTTCAGCCCAATACTTATATTCTAATTAGCTACTTTAAGGATTAAGAACATAGACAGAATACCCTGGAGCTTTTAGAGAAACACACATTATTAAAATGTATTAATAAAATATCTCTTTATTACTAACATATAATATAATGAGCTACATTTTTGAAGGCTGTCACCCATGACAATATATAGCATTATTTGCAGAATCTAATATTGTTAGTACAAGACTGACTTTAAGGCTTGGTTCACACCTATGCATTTTTAAATGTTTTTTGCAGAAACGCCCTACAGTTCATTTAACATGGTTTCCTATGGAACACGTTCACTTCTATGCTTTTTTCAGCCGCTGTGTTTTTGGAAAGAATCAGGGAATTTTTTAAAAGCAAAACGGTGTATTTTTGGTTCAATAGACTTCAATGGAGAAGCTACAGAAAAGCATGTAGAGCATTTTTGCTGCGATTTTGCCACAATTTTATGGCAATTTTGCCAAGATTTGCTTTTTGAATTTGGCCAAAAAAAAACATAAAAAAATGCATCAAAAACACGCGAAAAGTGTGTCAAAAACGTGTGCGTGTGTGCAAAAAAGCAAAATGCACCTCAAAAAGCACTGCAGAAATCGAACAAGAGCAAACTGCATCGGTGTGAACCAATTCCAAATGCAGAAGTATATGTGGGTTACTGGGTTACTATATGTATATTCAATTAGCCACTCTCTTAATCAAATTTGTTAATATACCTCAGATATAGTCTAAGCTATTGCGTGGAACCTACCACCTCACAGATCTCCTCTGTAGCTAACTGTGATGGAAATACATACACAGGGCACATCCATGGAAAACAATGGTAGCTTCAAGTGCAAGCATTGAACATGGCTGTTGTTCTCTAGGAGTATAAACCTGGCAGACTGATACTGAAGTCTTGGAGCAGCATTGAACTGTTATGGTATAAAGAATGATCAGGTTTGCCTGAGAGGGGATTGTGCTAGCTGCACTGGTCTGGTAGTAAATAGAGTTTGCAAAATAATTTTTTACTTACCGTAGTTTAGTAATGAAGTGAAGCTGTACTGACTTCAATCTGAGTTATCAAAAATCTTTTTTTTTTTCCAATCCACACGATTGGATATTAGTCACAAAGTCAATTTTCTCTTAGCTTCACCAATGGTATGTAAAAATGTTGAAGTGAAATGCTCTATTTCATCAACTCCAATTTCTATCCATTTTTTTTGTTTGTTTAAATAGAGCAATTGAATCATCTGCACTCAAAGAAATGTTTCCTGTCACTAAAGCCACTGTCTAATTACACCACATTCTGTATTATGGACTCACAATACTATAAAATTGCACATATTAGCAACTCCAGTCCAGCCAACATTTACCTATTCACATGAATATTTCAGCAGAATAATAACTAATGTTACTAACCCTTGTGTCCTTTGGTGTCTGAACCATTACAAGGAAAATTACTATATATTAAAATTGAGAGCAAAGTTGCAAATATTAAGTACAACATGTAACTTATAATGCCATTCTAAAAAAAAAAAATACCCATAATGAGTTTCACACCAGCTTGATGAAATATGAAATACATATCTTAATAGCTCATGCAGAGTTACTGAATATCTGAGATATGCACTTTTGAGAGAGCTACTGGTTCTAAGACAGTGTGTGATAATTAAATGCAAAATAAACTCTCATTTATGTGTAAATCTTGGAAAAACATTCTATGCAAGAATGCATACAGCATACTTCCTAAGCATACAGTATATATTCTTTGAGATTTGTATATTAATTTTCAGCGCTAATGTTTATGTGCTTGATTTACCTTACAAATTTGCTATAGTTTTTACTATAGAAAAATGACGGCTCATATTTGGATCATATGGGAAAACACCTTTTTTCTTCCTGCAGGGCATGGAGTTTTGCTTTATTAAATTATGGAAGATAAAAATTAATGCTACATTTTTTGTTCAAATCTATAAATGAATGTCATGTTTTGTCCTCTTCCTCTTTGGCTTTATTTAGAATTAATTAACATGATTTCCAAGCCTAATATTTCTGAAGTAAAAATTATTCTCAAGCAAAATGTGCTTAGGCATTTATCTCCTATGAAAGCACACAGGTCTTACTCCTGTCAAGCCACTGCTTATTTTTCTCTACTTTGACAGATTATCCAATATGTCAGAATTTCCACCTCACTAGCCTGCTTGTCCACTGTAGCACAAGTGTACAAATTCTATGAATGAGAATGCAGTACAAACCATAGAGCTTAAAAGTAGCATGGGTACTGAGTCACATATCAGTGACCTGTGCTTCAAAGGGGATTTCAAAGGGAAATAGTTCAGTTGAGTGAGAATTATTCAGCTATAAACTTTCATGTCTAATTCAGCAGAAAACACAGAGCAACCCTTGCAGCATTAGAATTAAAAAAATGTGAAACTCTTTTTAGGATCTATTCTGCCACAAGGTTTACAGACTAAGGTGTCTCTGCAAAAATCAACTACCATAATCCTCATTAAAAAACACATATCATGGTATATGTAGCTATAGCTGATTTTTCAGCATGTAGTAAACTGACTCATCTGGATGAATTAGAAGCTATGCTTTAATTCTCTTCTATGTTAGGAGGGGTAGTTAGTTAGAGTTATAGAATATTTACAATATGGACGAAGAACAGTAAACACACAGATTTTCATGTGTGTGTAGATATAATAGCAAAATAGTTTCTTTGATGCAGCAATGAAGGGTTTATCACTCTGCGAGCTAGAATCCTGTTATTCTCACACAAATGCTAGAAGTTAAATATATTTTTCTAATAAACCATCTTCCATCACTAAGGTGCCATTTGGACACTGATTTCTTTAAACTGATGGGGACACTGAGCTGTACACTCTTGCCCACTCACCGTGTCCCCCCTAAGATCTCCTACACAAATCTTCTCAGGGCAAATAGACATGGTTAATCTTCCCATAGAGGACAAGCAATACAAATCTTATATAAAGTGAAAGGAGGAACATGCCAAGCCATAATGATCATTCAATGTATGATTTTTATTAGTCACAATACAATCTATTAAGGGTTGACGACCCATGCATTTCATGGGTTATGCACAAATCCCCCTTCATCAGGGCTGGGTAAATTTTTCAGGAGAAATCTGGACAAGTGGCTAATCTTAAATTTAAAATCTTGCTAAGTTGTAAGACTTACTAAGTCTAAAATGTGAAATACACTGGCTGTCAACTCTTGATAGATACCTTTATTGTGACCAATACAGACTATATCTGAACCTTTCTTTACAGCCTGGTGCTCTTATCCTTTTACTAGTCATCTAATTCCTTCAAAACCCCACCAAGTTTGAAGTCCATCACTCCACCTGCAATCTCTGCATTAAAGTAAAAACCCTTTTAATAGTAGCTCCCCCACAGCCTCCCCTAAATTTTTACATAAGCCTGATCTTGATCTAGTGCTGTGCATGTCTGCAGCCACTCTTCTCCCCTCTCCTCACTCTCAGAGGCTTGGCTGAGAGCAGCGGGAGCTATTGGCTGCTGTTGCTGTCAGCCAAAACCTAAAAGCAAAGAGTAGGGGCGAGGCTGAGCCAGGCTGTGTGTCTGAATAGATGCAAACAGAATGACCTCGGGAGGGAGGCTACATGAATGCTGCTATAGCAAGCGGCTTGATATGGTGGGCACTTAGCAGGAAGGATGAGCCAGGAGCACTGGTAGGGGACCCGAGAAGAGGAGGATCAGGGCTGTTTTCTGCAAAACCATTGAACAGAGCAGGTAAGTATAACAGGTTTATTATTAAAAAAACAAAAATCAAATAAATAAATCTTTACAATCACTTTAAAGCAACAGAATAGTAAAGAATAAATTATAAGTAGAATGTTGGGATCAGACATACAATACTTTACTTTTACTAGAGAGTAGGGATGAGCTTCGCGTTCGAGTCGAACCCATGTTCGAATCGAACATCGGCTGTTCGATCGTTCGCCGAATTGCGAACGTTATGGGCCGTTCGCGGCAAATTTGTGTGGCGCGTCACGGCCCATAATTCACTGCGGCATCGCAGTGCATTGCTGGCTGATGATTGGCCAAGCATGCACTATGACCCGCATGCTTGGCCAATCACAGCGCAGTCAGAAGAGAGAGCTGTAATTTGCCAAAGCGAGGGTGGCTTTGACCAATTATGGCTTAGGGGGTTTAGAACACGCCCCACACTATATAAGGCCGCCTGCACGGCGGCCCTGTGTAGTGTGTTCCCGCATGTTTAGACAGAGAGACAGTGTCATTTCATTTGAGTTAGCTAGATTAGGCAGGACAGTCAGTGAGTTAGCTGCACAGTGTATTGTGTATATATATATGCATCCCAGGTGTTGTATATATATATATATATATATATATATATATATATATACACTGTATTCAGTTTAGCTAGATCCATTCCTGTTATCTTCCTACTTACAGGCAAGCTTGTCTTGTTACAGTATTTACAGCTACCTGAAGAAAATTGCTCGTGTTCTTTTGATCCTATTAGTACCACAGTCAGGCAGCTAGACTATTTAGAGTTAGTGTAGTCCGTCCTCCTCACAGTGTTCAGCTAAAGCTACAAGTTAGGGCAGTGCGTCCTCCTCACAGTGTTCAGCTAAAGCTACAAGTTGGTGTAGTGCGTCCTCCTCACAGTGTTCAGCTAAAACTACAAGTTAGTGTAATGCGACCTCTGCACAGTGTTCAGCTAAAGCTACAAGTTAGGGTAGTGTGTCCTCTGAACAGTGTTCAGCTAAAGCTACAAGTTAGTTTAGTGTGATCTCTGCACAGTGTTCAGCTAAAGCTACAAATTAGGGTAGTGTGTCCTCCTCACAGTGTTCAGCTAAAGCTACAAGTTAGTTTAGTGTGACCTCTGCACAGTGTTCAGCTAAAGCTACAATTT
The DNA here is from genome assembly GCF_042186555.1 of Aquarana catesbeiana. NCBI lineage: Eukaryota > Metazoa > Chordata > Amphibia > Anura > Ranidae > Aquarana > Aquarana catesbeiana. Next base: position 305,323,616 of record NC_133325.1, read on the forward strand.
AGGGTCCTGTAAAAAGCTGCGCTAAAAATTAATAAAAGTCCATATAAAGTTCTTTTTTCGTCCTCGCTCCGGACGCCTTTTAAAGTTTGTTTTTTCTCTTCTCTATCCATCCATCCATCCATCCATCCTGTCGGGTTCAGCCTCTCCCGATTCAGAAGACCCCCCATATAGGCTGTAAATCTCCTGAGGAGGCAGGTGCTGGCACTCTCTCCTTCCATGTATTTGTGTGTTCATGGTTTGGCTCGCTGGGTCTTGTAGTTCACCGTCTCCACATGTACTCCTTTCAGGAAGCTGAGAAGGGAGCCTGGAGATTTACCCCCCATAGGAACATCCGGAGCGTCAGCAAGCTAAAAGGCCTTGGCTAGGTTAAAGCCACTTGCCCTTTTATGCTTGCCATCTGGTAAGCAGGCTCAACTACTAGGGTGGATTGTCACTACTGCTTAGAAGTGCACGGTGGTGGTGTTTTCACTTGGAAAAAGATTTAGAGAAATCCCCTTGATGTCATTTATATGGACTTTTATTAATTTTTAGTGCAGCTTTTTACAGGACTCTAGATTTTGGTGTAATCGCACTATATGCTGCTGCTTATATATATTTTTGTGTTAGCGCGGTTCTTCCTATTTACATACAATTTAGGGTAGTGCGTCTTCCTCACAGTGTTCAGCTAAAGCTACAAGTTAGTTTAGTGTGACCTCTGCACAGTGTTCAGCTAAAGCTACAAGTTAGGGTAGTGCGTCCTCCTCACAGTGTTCAGCTAAAACTACAAGTTAGTGTAGTGCGACCTCTGCACAGTGTTCAGCTAAAGCTACAAATTAGGGTAGTGCATCCTCCTCACAGTGTTCAGCTAATGCTACAAGTTGGTGTAGTGCGTCCTCCTCACAGTGTTCAGCTAAAACTACAAGTTAGTGTAGTGCGACCTCTGCACAGTGTTCAGCTAAAGCTGCAAGTTAGTGTAGTGCATCCTCTGAACAGTGTTCAGCTAAAGCTACAAGTTAGTTTAGTGTGACCTCTGCACAATGTTCAGCTAAAGCTACAAGTTAGGGTAGTGCGTCCTCTTCACAGTGTTCAGCTAAAGCTACAAGTTAGTTTAGTGTGACCTCTGCACAGTGTTCAGCTAAAGCTACAAGTTAGGGTAGTGCATCCTCCTCACAGTGTTCAGCTAAAGCTACAAGTTAGTTTAGTGTGACCTCTGCACAGTGTTCAGCTAAAGCTACAAGTTAGGGTAGTGCGTCCTCCTCACAGTGTTCAGCTAAAGCTACAAGTTAGTTGAGTGTGACCTCAGCACAGTGTTCAGCTAAAGCTACAAGTTAGGGTAGTGCGTCCTCCTCACAGTGTTCAGCTAAAGCTACAAGTTGGTGTAGTGCGTCCTCCTCACAGTGTTCAGCTAAAACTACAAGTTAGTGTAGTGCAACCTCTGCACAGTGTTCAGCTAAAGCTACAAGTTAGTGTAGTGCGTCCTCTGAACAGTGTTCAGCTAAAACTACAAGTTAGTATAGTGTGACCTCTGCACAGTGTTCAGCTAAAGCTACAAGTTAGTGTAGTGCAACCTCTGCACAGTGTTCAGCTAAAGCTACAAGTTAGTGTAGTGCGTCCTCCTCACAGTGTTCAGCTAAAACTACAAGTTAGTGTAGTGCGACCTCTGCACAGTGCTCAGCTAAAGCTACAAGTTAGGGTAGTGTGTCCTCTGAACAGTGTTCAGCTAAAGCTACAAGTTAGTTTAGTGTGACCTCTGCACAGTGTTCAGCTAAAGCTACAAATTAGGGTAGTGCATCCTCCTCACAGTGTTCAGCTAAAGCTACAAGTTAGTTTAGTGTGACCTCTGCACGGTGTTCAGCTAAAGCTACAAGTTAGGGTAGTGTGTCCTCCTCACAGTGTTCAGCTAAAGCTACAAGTTAGTTTAGTGTGACCTCTGCACAGTGTTCAGCTAAAGCTACAATTTAGGGTATCCTCACAGTGTTCAGCTAAAGCTACAAGTTAGTTTAATGTGACCTCTGCACAGTGTTCAGTTAAAGCTACAAGTTAGGGTAGTGCGTCCTCCTCACAGTGTTCAGCTAAAGCTACAAGTTGGTGTAGTGCGTCCTCCTCACAGTGTTCAGCTAAAACTACAAGTTAGTGTAGTGCGACCTCTGCACAGTGTTCAGTTAAAGCTACAAGTTAGGGTAGTGCATCCTCCTCACAGTGTTCAGCTAAAGCTACAAGTTGGTGTAGTGCGTCCTCCTCACAGTGTTCAGCTAAAACTACAAGTTAGTGTAGTGCGACCTCTGCACAGTGTTCAGCTAAAGCTACAAGTTAGTGTAGTGCATCCTCTGAACAGTGTTCAGCTAAAGCTACAAGTTAGGGTAGTGCGTCCTCTTCACAGTGTTCAGCTAAAGCTACAAGTTAGTTTAGTGTGACCTCTGCACAGTGTTCAGCTAAAGCTACAAGTTAGGGTAGTGCATCCTCCTCACAGTGTTTAGCTAAAGCTACAAGTTAGTTTAGTGTGACCTCTGCACAGTGTTCAGCTAAAGCTACAAGTTAGGGTAGTGCGTCCTCCTCACAGTGTTCAGCTAAAGCTACAAGTTAGTTGAGTGTGACCTCAGCACAGTGTTCAGCTAAAGCTACAAGTTAGGGTAGTGCGTCCTCCTCACAGTGTTCAGCTAAAGCTACAAGTTGGTGTAGTGCGTCCTCCTCACAGTGTTCAGCTAAAACTACAAGTTAGTGTAGTGCAACCTCTGCACAGTGTTCAGCTAAAGCTACAAGTTAGTGTAGTGCGTCCTCTGAACAGTGTTCAGCTAAAACTACAAGTTAGTATAGTGTGACCTCTGCACAGTGTTCAGCTAAAGCTACAAGTTAGTGTAGTGCAACCTCTGCACAGTGTTCAGCTAAAGCTACAAGTTAGTGTAGTGCGTCCTCCTCACAGTGTTCAGCTAAAACTACAAGTTAGTGTAGTGCGACCTCTGCACAGTGCTCAGCTAAAGCTACAAGTTAGGGTAGTGTGTCCTCTGAACAGTGTTCAGCTAAAGCTACAAGTTAGTTTAGTGTGACCTCTGCACAGTGTTCAGCTAAAGCTACAAATTAGGGTAGTGCATCCTCCTCACAGTGTTCAGCTAATGCTACAAGTTAGTTTAGTGTGACCTCTGCACGGTGTTCAGCTAAAGCTACAAGTTAGGGTAGTGTGTCCTCCTCACAGTGTTCAGCTAAAGCTACAAGTTAGTTTAGTGTGACCTCTGCACAGTGTTCAGCTAAAGCTACAATTTAGGGTAGTGCGTCTTCCTCACAGTGTTCAGCTAAAGCTACAAGTTAGTTTAGTGTGACCTCTGCACAGTGTTCAGCTAAAGCTACAAGTTAGGGTAGTGCGTCCTCCTCACAGTGTTCAGCTAAAGCTACAAGTTGGTGTAGTGCGTCCTCCTCACAGTGTTCAGCTAAAACTACAAGTTAGTGTAGTGCGACCTCTGCACAGTGTTCAGTTAAAGCTACAAGTTAGGGTAGTGCATCCTCCTCACAGTGTTCAGCTAAAGCTACAAGTTGGTGTAGTGCGTCCTCCTCACAGTGTTCAGCTAAAACTACAAGTTAGTGTAGTGCAACCTCTGCACAGTGTTCAGCTAAAGCTACAAGTTAGTGTAGTGCATCCTCTGAACAGTGTTCAGCTAAAGCTACAAGTTAGTTTAGTGTGACCTCTGCACAATGTTCAGCTAAAGCTACAAGTTAGGGTAGTGCGTCCTCTTCACAGTGTTCAGCTAAAGCTACAAGTTAGTTTAGTGTGACCTCTGCACAGTGTTCAGCTAAAGCTACAAGTTAGGGTAGTGCATCCTCCTCACAGTGTTCAGCTAAAGCTACAAGTTAGTTTAGTGTGACCTCTGCACAGTGTTCAGCTAAAGCTACAAGTTAGGGTAGTGCGTCCTCCTCACAGTGTTCAGCTAAAGCTACAAGTTAGTTGAGTGTGACCTCAGCACAGTGTTCAACTAAAGCTACAAGTTAGGGTAGTGCGTCCTCCTCACAGTGTTCAGCTAAAGCTACAAGTTGGTGTAGTGGGTCCTCCTCACAGTGTATCAGCTAAAACTACAAGTTAGTGTAGTGCAACCTCTGCACAGTGTTCAGCTAAAGCTACAAGTTAGTGTAGTGCGTCCTCTGAACAGTGTTCAGCTAAAACTACAAGTTAGTATAGTGCGACCTCTGCACAGTGTTCAGCTAAAGCTACAAGTTAGTGTAGTGCGTCCTCCTCACAGTGTTCAGCTAAAACTACAAGTTAGTGTAGTGCAACCTCTGCACAGTGTTCAGCTAAAGCTACAAGTTAGTGTAGTGCGTCCTCCTCACAGTGTTCAGCTAAAACTACAAGTTAGTGTAGTGCGACCTCTGCACAGTGCTCAGCTAAAGCTACAAGTTAGTGTAGTGCGTCCTCTGAACAGTGTTCAGCTAAAGCTACAAGTTAGTGTAGTGCGTCCTCCTCACAGTGTTCAGCTAAAACTACAAGTTAGTGTAGTGCGAGCTCTGCACAGTGTTCAGCTAAAGCTACCTGTCAAAGGTTGGTGGTGTTTTCCTGATCCTATCACTACCGCAGGCAGCTAAATAAGCTACAAGTTAGTTTTTTGCGAGCTCTGCACAGTGTTCACCTAAAGCTTCCTGTAGAAGGTTGGTGGTGTTTTCCTGATCCTATCACTACCGCAGGCAGCTAAATAAGCTACAAGTTAGTCTTTTGCAAGCTCTGCACAGTGTTCACCTAAAGCTACCTGTAGAAGGTTGGTGGTGTTTTCCTGATCCCATCACTACCGCAGGCAGCTAAATAAGCTACAAGTTAGTGTAGTGCGAGCTCTGCACAGTGTTCAGCTAAAGCTACCTGTAGAAGGTTGGTGGTGTTTTCCTGATCCTATCACTACCGCCGGCAGCTAAATAAGCTACAAGTTAGTTTTTTGCGAGCTCTGCACAGTGTTCACCTAAAGCTACTTGTCGAAGGTTGGTGGTGTTTTCCTGATCCTATCACTACCGCAGGCAGCTAAATAACCTACAAGTTAGTTTTTTGCAAGCTCTGCACAGTGTTCACCTAAAGCTACCTGTAGAAGGTTGGTGGTGTTTTCCTGATCCTATCACTACCGCAGGCAGCTAAATAAGCTACAAGTTAGTTTTTTGCGAGCTCTGCACAGTGTTCAGCTAAAACTACCTGTAGAAGGTTGGTGGTGTTCTCATACTACAGGCAGGCAGTTGATTTTGCTAGCTGCAGTATCATTATATATATATATATATATATATATATATATATCCCAGCTTAGTGCAGCTACAGGCCATTAGTATGTCTGGAAGGCCAACAAGGAGAGGCAGACAGTTACAAGCCAATAAAAGAGGGCAAGCAGGCTCTGTGTCTAGAGGCAACAGTGCTGGTCGTGGAGATGGTGCATCCTCATCAGCACGTGGCCGTGGGACATGCTTGGCCTTTTTTTCGGCAGCTGGCCGTGTTGAGCCGCAACATGCGGAAGACTTGATCGAGTGGATGACCAAGCCGTCCTCATCCTCCTCATCCTCTCTCACCCATGCTCAGGGTACTTTGTGTGGCAAAGCAGCTGCCAACGCGGCCTCTTCCCTCGGCTCAATGGCATCAGTGACTCCTTCCCTAGCCCCATGTTCTCCTGAGGAGTCCCTTGAACTGTTTGACCACAGTGTTGGATACATGCTCCAGGAGGATGCCCAGCATTTAGAAGGCTCTGATGATGATACTGAGCTAGATGAAGGCAGTAACGTGTGCATGGACAGAGGGGGTGCCCAAGAAGGACAGCAATCTGGCAGTCATGCTCCCCCTGCTGCAGCATACTGCCAGGTTTGCTCCAGTGATGAGGAGGGAGGGGATGATGAGGTCACTGAATCAACATGGGTGCCTGATAGAAGAGAGGAGGAGGAGGCACATCACCAACGAGGCAGGATGCCCTCCAGGGGCCAGCCTAAGGGCAGCACACTGACTGCATCACACCCACAAGCTCAGCATGTGCAGGGCGCTGCTGTCTCTGTGCGTTATTCCAAAAGTTCTTTGGTGTGGGCCTTTTTTGAGACGAGTGCATCAGATCGCACCGCTGCTATTTGCAACATATGTCTCAAGCGTATCTCGCATGGCCAAAACATCTCCCGCTTGGGCACCACATGCTTGACCAGACATATGTTGACCTGCCATGCAGTTCGTTGGCAAGCGTATCTAAAAGACCCACACCAAAGAACAAAGAGGACCTCTCCTTGCTCCTCATCAGCTGAGATCTCTAACCCCACTATACCTTCAGTCCTCTCTGACACCTGCACTGAGAGGAATGAAGGTGTAGAATTAGGTGTGTCACAGCCAAGTACTTGTGGGCAATCTGCTTTTGGTACACCGACGTCAGATTGTACCAGGCAAATTTCCCTGTCCCAGCTGCTGCACCGCCGAAAGAAATTTACTCCCAACCATCCACATGCGCAGCGGTTGAATGCTAGCTTGGCAAAATTGCTAGCACTTCAACTGCTGCCTTTTCAGTTAGTAGACTCTGCCCCCTTCTGTGAGTTTGTGGAATGTGTGGTTCCTCAGTGGCAGGTACCCAAACGCCACTTTTTCTCATGGAAGGCGATTCCGGCTCTCTACCAGCATGTGGAATGCAATGTCTTGGCCTCGCTGGACAGGGCAGTCAGCGGTAAGGTGCATATTACCGCTGACTCATGGTCCAGCAGGCATGGACAGGGACGTTACCTAAGTTTCACCGCGCATTGAGCGACTCTGCTGGCAGCTGGGAAGGATGCAGGACAAGGTGCAGTAGTGTTGGAGGTTGTTCCACCACCACGCCTCCAAAATGCCACTACTAATGATTGTAACACAACTCTCTCCTCCACCCCCTCCTCTTCTTCTTCCTCCATGGCCTCTTCCTGTGCTTTGTCCTTGTAACCAGCGGTGCTCCGCAGCCATTCAAGGGGCTACGTAAGTATGCAGGCCAAAAGATGCCATGCGCTGCTTGAGCTGGTGTGCTTGGGGGACAGGAGCCACACTGGGGCAGAGGTTCTGTCAGCTCTGCAGGGGCAGGTGCAGATATGGTTGACGACACGCCAACTTAAGGCAGGAATGGTGGTTTGCGACAATGGCACCAACCTCTTCTCTGCCCTCTGACAGGGACAAATGACCCATGTGCCCTGTTTGGCTCACGTCCTTAACTTGGTGGTGCAGCGGTTCTTGGGCAGGTAACCGGGCTTACAGGATGTCCTGAGGCAGGCCAGGAAAGTCTGTGTGCATTTCCACTGGTCATATAATGCCAGTGCTCGGTTGGCAGACCTCCAAAAGGAGTTTAACCTGCCCAAGAACCGCCTAATCTGTGACATGCCCACCAGGTAGAACTGAATGTTGGCCATGCTGCAGCAGCTGCACACGCAGCAGAGGGCCATCAATGAGTACCTGTTAGACAGGGTCAGGGGAGCTTGTTTTTTTTCCCCACGCTAGTGGGCCATGATCAGGGATGCATGCACTGTCCTGTCACCATTTGAGGAGGCCACGAGGATGGTAAGCAGTGACAGTGCATGCATCAGTGACACTGTCCCCCTTGTCCACCTGTTGGAGCACACGATGCGTGGAATAATGGACAGGGCACTTGAGGCAGAACAGAGGCAGGAAGAGGAGGACGAGGACTTCCTTAGCTCTCAAGGCCCCCTTTATCCAGACAGTGTTCCTGCGTGCCCGCCGATCACACAGGAAGAGGAGGAGGAGGAGGAGGATTGTGTCAGTATGGAGGTGGAGCCTGCCACTCAGCATCGGCAGCAGTCTTTAAGGGATCAGTCCCAAGAAACCAATGGACTTGTACGTGGCTGGGAGGAGGTGGCTGTGGACCATGTCGTCCTTAGTGACCCAGAGGACTCCGGACCGAATGCCTCAGCAAACCTACGCTGCATGGCCTCCCTGATCCTGCAAAGCCTGCGTAAGGATCAAGGAGAAGGACCAATACTGGCTGGCAACCTTCCTTGATCCACATTACAAGGGTAAGGTTGCAGACCTTATCTTGCCATCGCAGAGGGAGCAGAGGATGAAACATCTTCGGGAGGCCTTGCAGAAAGGTCTGTGCAACGCGTTCCCAGAGACTGGGAGGTTACAAACCCTTGTTTCTGGACAACGTGTTGCTGAGGCTTCGGTCAGTCAAAGAAGGAGCGGTGGAGAAGGTGGCTGTCTGACCGATGCGTTCAGACAATTTTTTGGTCCGCAGCCCCAAGGTATGATCAGTTCCAACAACCATCGCCAGCGTCTGTTTTACATGGTGCAGGAATACCTAGGGGCAAGATCTGACTTGGACACCTTTCCCACCGAAAATCCTCTGGGTTACTGGGTCTTGAGGATGGATCACTGGCCAGAGCTTGCACAGTATGCAATTGAGCTACTGGCCTGTCCTGCATCCAGCGTTCTTTCGGAACGCACATTCAGTGCTGCTGAAGGCTTTGTAACCGATCACAGGGTGCGTCTGTCCACCGACTCGGTCGATCGTCTGACCTTCATAAAGATGAATCAGTCTTGGATCACCACCAGCTACCAAGCACCTGATGCTGATGTAACCGAATATTTTTTTTTGAAATCTCAGATCCCTTCAAAGACTGCCTATGCTGATGCTGAGTGACTATCCCTGAGTAATTATCCTCTTCCTCCTTCCTGATCACGCTGATAGCTTGTAAGAACATTTTTGGTTCTGGGCGCCACCACCAGTGCCTAAGGCCCAATTTTTCAGCCCCTGTTTAACAGGGGTGTGTAATTACAATTTTTGATGCAATACTTTGCAGCAGGGCTCGTTTCTGCTTTCCAACTAGATTATCTGTGAGGGGTTGCAGTGTTGTGGCACCAGCACCCGTGCCTAAGGCCCAATTTTTCAGCCCCTGTTTAACAGGGGTGTGTAATTACAATTTTTGATGCAATACTTTGCAGCAGGGCTTGTGCCTGCGTGCCAACTAGAGTGTCTGTGAGTGGTTGCAGTGTTGTGGCACCAGTGATTAAGCCCCTGTGTACAATTTTTGATGCAATACTTTGCAGCAGGGCTCGTTTCTGCGTTCCAACTAGAGTATTTATGAGGGGTTGCAGTGTTGTGGCACCAGTGCCTAAGGCCCAATTTTTCAGCCCCTGTTTAACAGGGGCGTGTAATTACAATTTTTGATGCAATACTTTGCAGCAGGGCTTGTTTCTTCGTTCCAACTAGAGTATCTGTGAGGGGTTGCAGTGTTGTGGCACCAGCACCAGTGCCTAAGGCCCAATTTTTCAGCCCCTGTTTAACAGGGGTGTGTAATTACAATTTTTGATGCAATACTTTGCAGCAGGGCTCGTTTCTGCATTCCAACTAGAGTATCTGTGAGGGGTTGCAGTGTTGTGGCACCAGCACCAGTGCCTAAGCCCCTGTTTACAATTTTTGATGCAATACTTTGCAGCAGGGCTCGTTTCTGCGTTCCAACTAGAATATCTGTGAGGGGTTGCAGTGTTGTGGCACCAGCACCAGTGCCTAAGGCCCAATTTTTCAGCCCCTGTTTAACAGGGGCGTGTAATTACAATTTTTGATGCAATACTTTGCAGCAGGGCTCGTTCCTGCATTCCAGCTAGAGTATCTGTGAGGGGTTGCAGTGTTGTGGCACCAGCACCAGTGCCTAAGCCCCTGTTTACAATTTTTGATGCAATACTTTGCAGCAGGGCTTGTTTCTGCGTTCCAACTAGAATATCTGTGAGGGGTTGCAGTGTTGTGGCACCAGCACCAGTGCCTAAAGCTCAAATTTTCAGCCCCTGTTTAACAGGGGCGTGTAATTACAATTTTTGATGCAATACTTTGCAGCAGGGCTTGTTTCTGCATTCCAACTAGATTATCTGTGAGGGGTTGCAGTGTTGTGGCACCAGCACCAGTGCCTAAGGCCCAATTTTTCAGCCCCTGTTTAACAGGGGCATGTAAATACAATTTTTAATGCAATACTTTGCAGCAGGGCTTGTTTCTGCGTCCCAACTAGAGTATCTGTGAGGGGTTGCAGTGTTGTGCCACCAGCACGAGTGCCTAAGGCACAATTTTTCAGCCCCTGTTTAACAGGGGCGTGTAATTACAATTTTTGATGCAATATTTTGCAGCAGGGCTCGTTCCTGCGTTCCAACTAGAGTATCTGTGAGGGGTTGCAGTGTTGTGGCACCAGCACCAGTGCCTAAGGCCCAATTTTTCAGCCCCTGTTTAACAGGGGCGTGTAATTACAATTTTTGATGCAACACTTTGCAGCAGGGCTCGTTTCTGTGTTCCAACTAGAGTATCTGTGAGGGGTTGCAGTGTTGTGGCACTAGCACCAGTGCCTAAGGCCCAATTTTTCAGCCCCTGTTCAACAGGGGCATGTAATTACAATTCTTGATCTAATATTTCACAGCAGGGCCCATTTCTGCGCCCACCAAGAGCGAATGAGGACTTACAGTGTTGTCGCACTAGCACCACCACCACCAAAGGCCCAATTTTTCTGCCCCTGTTCAACAGGGGCATGTAATTACAATTCTTGATCTAATATTTCACAGCAGGGCCCTGTGAGGGCTTACGGTGTTGTGGCCACAACAACACCTAAGGCCCAAATTTCTGCTGAGTGTATAGGGCAGGCCCCTACTTTCAAACATCCAACTTACAAATGACTCCTACTTGCAAACGAAAGGAGACAACAGGAAGTGAGATGAAATCTACCCCTAGGAAGGGAAATTCTCTCCTGTAAGAGTTAATATGGGAAAAACATTTCTCCTTTCCACTGATGCTTTATCACCAATCCTTGTTTCACAAAAAAACCCAAATTTTCAAAAAACATTTGTCATTGGGGCAAAAAGTGAGGTGAAATCTTCTGAAGAGGAGCACAGACAGCAAAACAAATGTCACAGGGGTGATAACCCTACCCTATGTTTTCCAAAAAGCTTAAAATAGATTTTGTGGCTGGAGCTAAACACTTTAAAAATGTACCAGTTCAAAATTACAAACAGATTCTACTTAACAAAAAACCTACAGTCCCTGTCTTGTTTGCACCGCCTGTATACTGCTGTTCAGAGTACAGAGCCTGTATACTGCTGTTTCCTTTTTTAATTTGGGTGCGGGGTTCCCCTTAATATCCATACAAGACCCAAAGGGCCTGGTAATGGACTGGGGGTTGCCGTTTGTCTCACTGATTTTCATCCATATTGCCAGGACCCAATATTACATTAAAGCCGCAAGCAGTTTTAAATGACTTTTTTTCCTTTAAAAATGACATTTTGTGCAGGGACTGTTCTAAGCATGGGAAACACGCGCCACTTTACAGGCATACTATAGACACCCCCCAGGTACGAGATTTAAAGGAATATTTCACTTTTTTTTTTTTTTACTTAAAGCATCATTAAAATCACTGCTCCCGAAAAAACGGACGTTTTTATAAAGGTTTTTTTGCATTGATACATGTCCCCTGGGGCAGGACCCGGGTCCCCAAACCCTTTTTAGGACAATACCATGCAAATTAGCCTTTAAAATGAGCACTTTTGATTTCAAACGTTCGAGTCCACTAGACCTCAATGGGGTTCTAACGTTCGTGCGAATTTTCGGTCCGTTCTCAGGTTCTGGTGCGAACCGAACCAGGAGGTGTTCGGCTCATCCCTACTAGAGAGTGATTTGCATATGTGCCTCATATTCCAAGCAGAGGACATGCTAAGAGAACAAAAGAATGTGTATAGAGTTATTTGTGGAAAGAGCAAACCATCCTCAGCTGCCTCAGTCAAAACTAATCACAGAAATCCTTAACCAAATAGAACAAAAAAGTTGTGTGGATTGAACACTTTAGTTAAGTCTCACCCATAAGCAACTAAAATTCATAAAACTGAAACAGATTAGATTTCTCAAGGTAGTCTTGTGTAAAGTCCAGCTTTTCTAACTCCTGGTGGTTGAACAGCACAGGCAAACGGTGAAAGTCATATAAGTATGTTCCGCTGGGAAGAGCAGCATTAATATTAAACAAGATCCACTTTAACCACTTCAGCCCCGGAAAATTTTACCCCCTTAAAGACCAGGCCATTATTTGCAATACAGCACTCCCTTATTTTAACTGAAAATTGCACAGTCATGTGATACTGTACCCAAAAAATTTGATATCTTTTTTTGCCACAAATAGAGCTTTCTTTTGGTGGTATTTGATCACCTCTGTGGTTTTTATTTTTTGTGCTATAAACAAAAAAAGAGTGACAATTTTGAAAAAAAAAAACAATATTTTTTACTTTCTGCTATAAAATATATCCAATAACAAAGTGTAAACAATCATATTTCTTTATCAATTTGGGCCAATATTTATTCTGCTACATATTTTTGGTAAAAAAAATCCCAATAAGCGTATATTGATTGGTTTGCACAAAAGTTATAGTGTCTACAAACTATGGGATATATTTATGCACTTTTTATTTATTTTATTGTTTTTACTAATAATGGCGGTGATCAGTGATTTTTAGTGGGACTGTGACATTGCGGCGGACAAATCTGACACAAGTGACACTTTTTGGGGACCAGTGACACCAATACAGTGACCAATTCTACACCATCAGAACACAATAACACAGCAGGAGTGATTCCCCCATCCACCTTGAATGTGTGGGTGGGGAATTGGATCATTTTTGTTTGTTCAACTCGTTGGTTCAACATAAAAAAAAATATCTCAAATGTATGAACTGCTTTAGGAGGAGATTGCACAAAATTTGCATTTGGATCTACTGTGTATGGGAACATGATTGCACATTGACATTTTGAGTGTGTTTTGCACTGATGCACTTGTTTATGATTATAAGGATGATTTAAGAAACATTTTTTTCTCCTTTATTGGAGTTGGTCTGTGTATTTTGTATGGTACAATATACAACATTTTTTCCATATATAATTGGTATATACTGTATGGTTTAGTATCTGATTTATAATAGACAATAACTGCACATTACTTTAACCACTTGACCCCCAGAAGATTTTATCCCCTTCATGGCCAGACCATTTTTTGCTATTCAGCACCTCGCTATTTAAAAATTTCAAGAAATATGATACAGCGCTGCGCTACAACAAACTAAGTAAGCAGCCAACACACCCGTAGACTCAGGGAGAAAAAAACAACTAAAAAATGCACAGTGTGGCGCTATTATGTGAATACAGTATGAAAAAACTAAACATAAATTATTCAAATCATAAACATCATAAGTCATAATGTCATAAGTGCTCACATGAGATGTTTATGATTTGAATAATTTATGTTTAGTTTTTTCATACTGTATTCACATAATAGCGCCACACTGTGCATTTTTTAGCACCTCGCTATTTTAACTGCCAATTAGGTGGTCATGCAACACTGTACACAAATGACATTTTTTTATTTATTTTTTTTCACACAAATAGAGCTTTCTTTTGGTGGTATTAGATCACGACTTGTTTTTTTATTTTTTTTTTTACATAAATAAAAAAAGACTAAAAATTTTGGGAAAAAAATGATATTTTCTCATTTCTGTTTTAAAACATATCCAATAATAAAAGATAAAAAATATTACATTTCTTCATACATTGAGGCCAAACTGTATTCTGCTATATGTATTAGCTAAAAAAAATCTCAATCAGTGTATATTATTTGATTTGTGTGAAAGTCGTAGCGTCTACAAACTATGATATAGATGCTATACTGTAATGAACGTGATAGAGTGGCGGGAAATCTGGTACTAACAGGATCTCTAACTGTCACTGATCTTGCTAGTGACACTAATACAGTGATCAGTGATAATACTGTACACTGACACTGTACTAATGCCACTGGCTTGGAAGGAGTTAACATCTAGGGGCAATCAAGAGGTTAACAGTGTGCCTATGTGTAATGTGTAAAATGTGTGTTGTTTTTACTTTACTATCTTGCTGTTCTTTTTCCGTTCTGTTTCTTCTCTACGTTGCAGTTCTCTGTACACTGTGTGATTGGACATAGCCAAAATCATTGGCTGAAATCAGCTTTCAATCTTGTGCTTTGTCCAATCACAGCATGCACATGCACATGCATGCGGAAAAATAAGCTGATGTACATGCATGCGGAAAAATAAGCTGATGTACAGGTATGGGATCATGCCTGCACCAACTGCCCAGTCTCAGTTTATTTATTGCGAGTGGTCAAAATGATGGTTAATTATATTTTTGTAATTTTATGAAGTGAATTACATGAGCTGCATGATTTTTTTTATGAATGCATATACTGCATATATTGAACCTTTTCATAAAACCAAGGTCCAACAGCTTGCCATAAGTCTCACCAAGACAGATGGGCCTATTCTAGAATCTGAAGTTTGCAATTACCAATAATTACTAAAGGATTTTCTTACTGACAGATATTGTTTGCTTTATTTAGGTATAATCCATGTAGACAGTTAATGGTAGGATTACATTTTTAGAAGCAATCTAACCATTATTGATTCAAGGCCTTGTGATATTGCCTTGTTTTCTTGTTGGTTTGGTGTACCTATAATGAGTGGCGCAAAAAAAAAAACTGTCACTTTGATTGGCAGAGAGGGATTACATAATCAAAACAAAAACAACTAATAATATACTACAAGAACATCAATTAATGAACACAAAACAAATAATGAAAAAAAAAAAAGTAGAAAAAAGGGGAGAAAGGGGATCCTCATAGTAATCCTCTGTACAGAGGGAAATCTATCTAGATTGCCAGTATGATTGTCCATACCAGACTATATTGTGTGTGCGTGTTGCAATAATATCTGTATACCATGTTTATTGTTTCTTTCGTCTTCAGAACATCCTTGTCCTGAAGAAGCACACTCGTGAAATGTGTTGAGATACTGTAACTGTTCCACAGCTTTTGACATCAATTCTACTCTGATGTTAGAGATGCTGGATTTGTTTACCTTAGATTTGAGCAATTAAGCCTGTGGTCCATATGAAGCACATAAATATGATTTACAGTATATACGTATACATGTAGTCGTGTAGTCTGTGGTCGAGTTAGCATTATAGGGTATTCTCTTTTTTTTTTTGTCTTTTTATATTATTGATGCTTTTAGTACTGAACTTCATGTTTTTAATGTGACCAACCTACTATTTAGGTTGGGTCAAACAGAATAAATTTTGGATTGTATACTAAATATTGTATTGTTGTCATTTTCTGAGTGGCCATTCACCTTAAAAATTACAGAGTTTTGTCCTATGGGACGGATTTGTTTTTTCCATTTATATGGGATGTGTTGAGTAACAGTCCCAAGTGAACCTCTAGCAAAAACTCTCCATCTCCGCTATATAAGCATCTAGGTATTGTAAATTGACACCATCTATCTTTGTGCTTGGTGAATTAATATAGTTTGAATTTTTTGACAACAGGTTACAGGCAATTATTCTACATCTGAAGAAGATCTTAATGGTTGAAATGTTCTGGGTTTCCACATGTGATGTTTCCTCATATAAGTTGATAACAACTATGTTGTGCATGTGGATAGAGGAATAGCTAGCTGATGATGTATATGTAGATAAGTGATTTTCTCTTGAAGGATAAGTCAGTCATTATACATTTTAAGATCTCTGTTTTTCCTGATGTTTTTAATAAAATACTACTTTTATTTTTTATATATATTTAATATTTTAGGGTGCCCTAGAAAGTCCTTATAAATTAATAGTATCTGGTTATTTTCAATTTGAGAATGTGGCATCAATTTATATAAAGGTCAAACTGGGTCTTGGTTTTTTATTTTATTTACATTTTCAGAACAAGCTTTTGGTGTTTTCCCTTTTTTACAAAGTGTTAGCAAAATGTTAAGAAGCGTGCTCTCTTAGAAAAACAACCACACACACACCAATGGTAATTACCCTGCCTAATGTTAATCTTTTCATGGTAAATCTTGTTTCAGATCTAGATCTTGAAACAATCACCAAACAACAAAGGCATAGTTTCATACTTCTTTTCACTTTCAACACAATTATTGTACAGTATATATCTGGGGCACCAGAATTTGAATTTGAGAAAAATGAGCAGATTCCATAGATTGTATTCCACTGTGGCTATATCCAGCATTTTTTTTATTGAAAACTTTACCTGAAAATCCTGACTGAGCAATGCATAAACTAGCATATATTAACTCTGTCTAAAGCTTTCAATAGTCTTAGAGGGACAACTGTTGCTTAGAGCATTCTACAACTCTGGTCCTTAAAAGTTTCTACAACAAATTGAATGTGTTGTGACAACTTTAATATCACAGGGAACCAAACACGTGTACAGTAGCTCTTGGTCCTATAAAGATCTGTGCTGTGTTTTTGAAAAATAAAAGCATGTTTTTTTTCTGTTTGTGCTGGCTTTCATCTCCAACCTAGGCTGAAGCCCATTTTCTGGGCATTCCTATAGGGGAGTGACATCACAGCACTCAAGTGTTTGTCCAGTGCAGATGAAGGTAGCATTCATGCACACAGCTCCCTGATAGGAGGGCTGCCAAGGGATCAGGACAAATGTGCACTATTGCTTTCTTTTCAGCTCTGGTGTAGAACAGGCAAAGGCAGAGCCACACTGATCATTAAAACATATCATGAGCACAGTTGCAGGACAGTGTGACCTGCTCATTCAGACTTAAGACTATCATAGTAATGGTGACAACTGGCTTTGCAGCATGAGGATAAGGGCAGGGACAAGGAGGTGACATCTCTGAGGGAACACTTACTGATGATTTCCAGAAAGTGTCTGTGTGATCTGGTGACTCCACAGACTATCATAGCAGTGGCAGCTGGGTTGGTAGCAGGTGGCATGAAGAACATGGGATGCATCAGGAGGTGGTGCACTTGAGGAAACACTCCAGCAAGTGTCAATGTAAAACATTCATTGCAATCATATTTATAAAGGCTGAATCAGCGCTAGAGGCACTATGTGATTGATCTGCCAGCTGCTAGTAAATATCCACTGCACTCTGGATACTTACTAGCAGCTGGGAGATGGATCACACAGCCCTGGCAGTGCTATCTGATCCTTTACTATTGTGAGAGCTGTGCTATGATCTAGGCTGTCCCCTTGATCTGTCAGTAAGGAATCATTTAACCGACACAAATAGGATGTAACAGACAGACATGTTTGACATATAATTTAAAGGAAATTAAATGATTTTCAGACCATGGGAAATCATGAACCAAAGCTTCAGAGTAGTTGGCCACATGTATAGGGGTGCTAAAGATAATGTCTAGCCTATGGTAACTATCATTTGGGTATGAATCATGCTTCTATTCCCCAGCCCCACTATTATGAGCACACCCGATGTCTACGAGTTGTAATGTATATAAATGTCTGAGAAGAATTTTAGGGAATGCCTAAGGTGATTGTAGCCATATTAGTGCACTTGCAACAGAAACAATAGAGTACTGTTCATGATACTTTTTTTATTTGCACTAACATATCATTTTACAGGGCAAGCTTTTGGGGTATGTCCCCTTCTTTAAAGTCCCAGCAGTACTAATTCACAAAAGTTTTCATTTCTCACAACCCGACCACGCTATGGAAGACTTCAACGTCTTAGTTCTTAACCACTTCCCTACCCAGCCATAGTCATATGACGTCCACAGATGGGATCTCCCATCCTGGGTGGACGTCATATGAGGTCCTGGGATTCCCGGCTGTCTAGGGGGCGTGCAATGTCCGCCGGGCACCCGCGATTGCCCATTAACCGGGCCGGACCGTGGATCTGTGTGTGTAAACACACAGATCCACAGCCTGTCAGCTCTGAGGAGAGCGATCTGTGTTCCCAGAACGGAGGAACACTGATCGGTCTCCTCCCCTTGAGCGTCCCCTCCCCCTTCAGTTAGAATCATTCCCTAGGAAACATATTAACCCCTCCCCGCCCCCTAGTGGTTAACCCCTTCACTGCCTGTTACATTTATACAGTAATCAATGCAATTTTATAGCATTGATTGCTGTATAAATGTGAATGGTCCCAAAAATGTGTCAAAAGTGTCCGATGTGTCCGCCATAATGTCACAGTCATGAAAAAAAAACGCGATCGCCGCTAAAAAAATAAATAAATATTTTTTTTTTAAAAATGCCATAAATCTATCCCGTATTTTGTAGACACTATAACTTTTGCGCAAACCAATCAATATACGCTTATTGCGATTTTTTTTACCAAAAATATGTAGAAGAAAACGTATCGGCCGAAACTGAGGAAAAAATTTGTTTTTAAAAAAAAAAATTGGGATATTTATTATAGCAAAAAGTAAAAAATATTGTGTTTTTTTCAAAATTGTCGCTCTTCTTTTGTTTATAGCGCAAAAAATAAAAACCGCAGAGGCGATCAAATACCACCAAAAGAAAGCTCTATTTGTGGGGAAAAAAGGACGTCAATTTTTTTTGGGTACAACGTCGCACGACCGCGCAATTGATGTTCAAAATGCGACAGCGCTGAAAACTAAAAATTGGCTTGGGAAGGAATGGGGTGAAATTGCCCTGTATTGAACCGGTTAAAGGGAATTTCAAAACTATTCAGGAAAGGAAAACTTTTGAACTAAGAATATTGCTCTCCCTCTGTCTTATCTCACTAACTATGCTAGTCTTATTACCATTGCCATGCACATTTGTTTGTGTTTGTTTTTTTTCTTTTTATACCCCGTTCCCTCAGAGATTGCCTTTCTTTTAACATTCTGCTAAAACCTTTGTGAATTAGTACTGCAGGGACTTTGGAGAAGGGGACATACCACGAAAGCTTGTCCTGAAAAATTGTATGTTAATGCAAATAAAAAAAGTTTCAGGGAATGCCTAAGAAAAGGTAGTCGAGCAACTTCTATCTAGAGTGGATTGCGTTATTAGGTTAAATTTCCACCTATAATGATATGGGGTGAGTGGTAGTGATCAAGGATATCAAAACATTTTGAGAAAAAAAGACTGCCTGAGAGCCATTTGTGATGGCAAATATGCAACCTGCCACAGAGCCCCAAATAATAATAAACCTACTATCTGGATCCGTATACACATTTTTTTTATATCAAAAGATACAGTATTACAATTAAAGGTCCTTGCTTTAAAGGAAAAGGTGGTAAAATAGCACTTTCAAAAAGATCAATCAAAGAACTGAAGTGGGCCTAAAGTGGTTGTACACCTCAGACATGAATTAGGAACAAAGCACATCCTTCTATACTGTGTACTTGCCTCTCTCCAAAGCTCAGAGTATCACTTCCCTCTGCTGCCTTTTTCCTCCACTATCAGCCTGAGTCACTCCTGACAGCTTTTCCTGAACATCAGGAGAAAAAAAAGGTGATGGGGAGGAGAGCGCCAGCACACAGCCTGTGACTGATATTCACAGCTGTGCTTGTTCTCTGTGTACAGTGAGGAGGGGGTGTGTCCCTTACCTCCAATCAGGCTCAGAGTTCTTCTCCCTGAGCTGTGCAGTGTGTGAATAAATCAGATCCAATCCCCTGCTGTCTGCTGCTGAGAGATGCTGCCAGATTTTGTGTTGATTGTTGTGTTTTAGAAGACTGCACAGGAAAATAGATGCAGATTATCAGGTACATCTTACGTAGGAGGATTTGTTTCATCTCTTTGTATCATCCGAGGATAGTCACTTCACCGGGTGTACGTACAAGTTTACAACCACTTTAAAGAAGAGAAATGTGTCTCTTGGAAGATAACAATATCTGCTCCAAGCCTTTTATAATTAAATATTTTTTTCCTCTTATTCAGAGAGTTAAAATCTTCCACTTTGTGTAAAACAGAAGTAATCATAAGCTATAACTATAGTTGTCATTTGTGCTATATTAGGGGCTAAAATATTTTCTTGGCGTGAATTTACTGCATGCAGGATCAAATCTTCTAAATGGATATAAAAGGATAGGGAGGTGTAAGCATATCCAGTTCATGCAAAGAATTAAAGATTGAGGGAAATTCAATGTTTCAGTTAAGTGTACAAATAAACAGTTACCCACATGCTTAACTTCAAGAGCAAACATAGAAAATAAATGCAGAACGTTGATGTAAACAACTGTAGGTAGCCAATTGAAACCAGTTAAAGGATTAGGGAAAAAAAGTCCTGAAAATTATTTTTATTTAAAATTTAACAAATATGTCCAACACTCTATAGCAGTATGCAACTGCAAATAATCAGTTCTAAATAGAGCATGATGTGTAGGTCAGGGACACAAAATATTTTATACACTAGGGCCACACTGGGATGGATACATGAGTAGGGTCACTTTTGCAAGTGTGAGAAGACATAGCCAAGCAAATACTGTGAAGATAATTAGTCGTGTAAGAGAGATAAATATCTCCACAGAGATCCCTTTGTGCTATGTCTATTCTAGAGCTTAAATCCAATATAGAAAAAAAATATAAAACTGATTAAAAACTATCACAGCAGCTAGTACAACACAAAACTTTACATTAAAAAATGTGCAGCTCTAAATACCCCCCACTAATTTAAAAAAGACAATATGTGATATATTGACATCACAGGAACTGCTGTATTTTCATAAAAGCAGTTGCATTGGCTTCAAGTTGTACAGTCACACAACAGGAACTGTGAGCTGAAGTAGAAAGTTTGCATGGACTGTATATTTGCTGCTATTTTTTGTTTTGTACATGATGTTGCAGGGTTATGCTATGCTATGGCAGCCCTATTTCTTGGACCTCTATATCCTGTAATCCCATATAAAAGTAGGTTTTTCACTGTGGAAATAAGTGATTGCTGTAACTGTACGATGCCATGAACTAACTGTGACTCATATACTTGCATTAATTAAATGGTATGGCTGTCTTGTATCCCTTTAATGGCAAGTCATGATGAATTAGAACTATCTACAAAATATGTTGGCCACAATCTGTCCCCTTTAAATGGGACACTCACTATAATGCAAATATATAGGTGGTCTTTATAGTGTGTCAAAAAAGAATATTGCACTGATCTGTGCATCATATATGATTCTTTTAACCACTTTAGTACTGCACTACAGCCTAAAGACAGCTACAGCATAAGTTTGGGCCGAACTTTGGTTGTTTGGACAATCGGCGAACACCGAATAATATGAGGTGTTCGCGGCAAATTCGAAAGCCTCTGAACACCCTTAAAGTCTATGGGAAACTAACATGGAAAACCAAAAGTGATAATTTTAAAGGCTTATGTGCAAGTTATTGTCATAAAAAGTGTTTGGGGAATACAAAAGAAAAAGTTTTAAAAACGGATGTTTTTTGGGAGCAGTGATTTTAATAATGCTTAAAGTGAAACAATAAAAATGAATTATTCCTTTAAATATTGTGCCTGGGGGTGTCTATAGTATGCCTTTAAAGTGGCACAGTTTTCCTGTGTTTAGAACAATACCACAACAAAATGACATTTCTAAAGGAAAAAAGTCATTTAAAACTGATTGCGGCTGTAATTAATTGTCGGGTCTCGGCAATATAGATGAAACTCAATGAAAAAAATGGCATGGGTCTCCCCCCAGTCCATTTCCAGGCCCTTTGGGTCTGGTATGCATATTAAGGGGAACCCGAACCAAAAAATTAAAAAAATTGCGTGGGGGTCCCCCCAAAATTAATACCAGGCCCTTCAGGTCTGGTATGGATTTTAAGAGGAACCCTGCACCAAAATTTTTAAAAAATGGCATAGGGGTTCCCCCAAAATCCATACCAGACCCTCATTGAGCATGCAACATGGCAGGCTGCAGGAAAAGAGGGGGGCGAGAGAGCACCCCCCTCCTGAACCATACCAGGCCACATGCCCTCAACATGGGGACAGTGCTTTAGAGTAGCCTCCAGAGCACCTTGTCCCCATTTTGATGGGGACAAGGGCCTCATCCCCACAATCCTTGCCCCATGGTTGTGGGGGTATAGGAATCTGGAAGGGGACCCCCAGATCCTGGCCTCCCCCCTATGTGAATTGGTAAGGGGTACATTGTACTCCTACCATTTCACAAAAAGTGTCAAAAATAAAAAAATAAAAAAAAGTCCTTTAAAAAAATAGATAAAGATAAAAAAATAAAAATGTCCCACGATGTAGGTCCATCTCACGCCGATAAGCCTCCCGCCTGCATACCCCCACAACCACCGGGCAAGGGTTGTGGGGATGAGGCTCTTGTCCCCATCAACATGGGGACAAGGTGCTTTTGGGGGGCTACTCCAAAGCACCCTCCCCATGTTGAGGGTATATGGCCTGGTACGGTTCAGGAGGGGGGGGTGCTCTCATTCTCCCTCCTTTCCTGCAGCCTGCCAGGTTGCATGCTCAGATAAGGGCCTGGTATGGATTTTGGGGGGCCGCCACGCAACTTTGAAAAAAAAATTTGGTTTGGGGTTCCCCTTAATATTCATACCAGACCCAAAGGGCCTGGTAATGGACTGGGGGGAACCCATGCTGTTTTTTTTCAATGAGTTGTATCTATATTGCCTAGACTCGACAATTCATTACAGCCGAGATCAGTTTTAAATGACTTTTATCCTTTAGAAATATCATTTTGCTGTGTTACTGTTCTAAACATGGGAAAACTGAGCCACTTTACAGGCATACTATAGACACCCCCCAGGCACAACATTTAAAAGGAATATTTCATTTTTATTGTTTCACTTTAAGCATTATTAAAATCACTGCTCCCGAAAAAACAGCCATTTTTAACATTTTTTTTTTGCATTGATACATGTCCTCTGGGGCAAAACCCGGTTCCCAAACACTTTTTATGACAATAACTTGCATATAAGCCTTTAAAATGAGCACTTTTGATTTTTCATATTCATGTCCCATGGACTTTAACGGTGTTCGGCTCATTCTTACAACCTATCAGTACCCATTAGTGCAGCCTCATCAGCGCACATCAGAGAAGAAGAAAAATTACTAATGCTGTTGCAGTTTGAATGACAATTGCATGGTCATGTAACACTGTACCCAAACAAAATTCTTATAGTTTTTTTTAAAATAGATAGAGCTTTCTTTTGGTGGTATTTAATCTCCACTGGGTTTTTGATTTTTTGCTAAACAAACAAAAAAAAACCTAAGAATTTTGAAAAAAAAAGGTTTTCTTAGTTTCTGCTATAAAATTTTGTAAATAAGTAATTTTCTCCTTCACTGATGTGCGCTGATGAGGCTGCACTGACAGGCACTGATAGGCTGCACTGATGGGCACTAATGAGGTTGCACTAAAGGGCACTGGTGAGGTGGTACTGATGAGTAGGCACTAATATGCAGCACTGATAGGTTGCACTGATAGGTGACACTGATAGATGGCACTGATGGATACTGATAGGTGGAACTGATGGGCACTGATAGACGGCACTTATGAGCACTGATAGGTGGCACGGATAGGCGGCACTGATGAGCACTGATAGTCAGCACTGATAAGCAGGCACTGATGGGCACTGAAAGGCAGCACTGATTGGCATCACGGATGAGCACTGATAGGCATCATTAATGGGCACTGATTGGCATCACTGATGGGCACTGATGGGGCTGCGCTGATCATTGGGGCACTGATGATCAGTGCCCTGGTTATCTGCGCAGATCTCCAGTGAGGAAATGCCACTGATCTGCTCTCCTGACAGTGCGTGAGGAGCCTCGTCATTGGCTCTTTACTGGGATCAGTGATGCGCCGTGTCCCAGGGACAGAGTGCACCAATGATCGCCCGGCTGCACAAGCGCAGCAAAAGTGGGGGAACATCATATGACGTCCTCTCAGAATGAGAGTGCTTCTGCCTGCCCATCATTTGACAATAGGTGGGAAGCAGTTAAATAGAACCAAAATAAATCTCTATCTGTCTCAAAAAGATGTTAAAAATCTCATATGGGTACAGTGTTGCATGACCGCACAATTCAATCATTCAAAGTGTGACAACACTGAAAGCTGAAAATTGGCATGGGCAGGAAGGGGGTGAAAATGCCTGGTATTGAAGTGGTTAAACTTTTATATTATATGATTAATACATCTGGACATTTTTTACATACAAACGTGGAATTTACAACCTTGGTGCCATCTTAGAAAGTCCCTGGTTCCTTTTCTGCTGTAATCATTTCCTTGTTTAGAATGATGGCAGTCCAATGTTTCAGCTCACTATCATAATGATTTTATCCCTTCTTCTTTGAGACCATTGACTTCTAAACTTGTATCAAATTATTTCTTAGTGAGTATTAGTGCTTTGTTCATGATTATTATATTTACCTGTCACCCACGCTAACCAGGGCCGATTCTAGGGTCACCGGCGCCTGGGTGCAAAAATATTTCTGGCGCCCCCACATGGGTGTGGTCATCTTACCAACTCCTCCCCTTTATAAATGTTTCTATGGCAACGACTCAAACACAGAGATGCTCCCCTAAGAAGTCTTTGTTACCCTAGGATCCTCCCATGATCTTTTAACAATAAAAAAACTACAGGAAGAGCGTACACTAATGAGACCTGGAGGGGAGTCTCTCTGATGCACACAAAGAGGGCTTCTGTTAGAGAGTCTGTTAGAAAGAGCCCCCAGACATAGTACAGGAGATGGCCAGAGACTTCAGACATGATACAGGAGATGGTCAGAGACTGCAGACATGATACAGGAGATGGTCAGAGACTGCAGACATGATACAAGAGATGGTCAGAGACTGCAGGCATGATACAGGAGATGATCAGAGACTGCAGACATAGTACAGGAGATGGTTAGAGATTGCAGACATAGTACAGGAGATGATCAGAGACTGCAGACATAGTACAGGAGATGGTCAGAGACTGCAGACATAGTACAGGAGATGATCATAGACTGCAGACATAGTACAGGAGATGGTCAGAGACTGCAGACATAGTACAGGAGATGATCAGAGACTGCAATCATAGAAAAGGAGATGGTCAGAGACTGCAGACATAGTACAGGAGATGATCAGAGACTGCAGACATAGTACAGGAGATGGTCAGAGACTGCAGACATAGTACAGGAGATGGTCAGAGACTGCAGACATAGTACAGGAGATGGTCAGAGACTGCAGACATAGTACAGGAGATGGTCAGAGACTGCAGACATAGTACAGGAGATGGTCAGAGACTGCAGACATAGTACAGGAGATGGTCAGAGACTGCAGATATTGTACAGGAGATGCCCAGAGACTGCAGACATAGTACAGGTGATGGTCAGAGACTGTAGTTATGATACAAGAGATGATCAGAGACTGCAATCATAGAACAGGAGATGGTCAGAGACTGCAGACATAATACAGGAGATGATCAGAGACTGCAGACATGTTACAAGAGATGGTCAGAGATTGTAGTTATGATACAAGAGACAGTCAGAGACTGCAATCATAGAACAGGAGATGGTCAGAGACTGCAATCATAGAACAGGAGATGATCAGAGACTGCAGACATAGTACATGAGATGGTCAGAGACTGCAGACATAGTACAGGAGATGGTCAGAGACTGCAGACATAGTACAGGAGATGCCCAGAGACTGCAGGCATAGTACAAGAGATGGTCAGAGACTGCAGACATAGTACAGGAGATGATCAGAGACTGCAGACATAGTACAGGAGATGCCCAGAGACTGCAGACATAGTACAGGAGATGGTCAGAGACTGCAGACATAGTACAGGAGATGATCAGAGACTGTAGACATAGTACAGGAGATGATCAGAGACTGCAGACATGGTACAGGAGATGATCAGAGACTGCAGACAGGATATAAGAGATGGTCAGAGACTGCAGACATAGTACAGGAGATGGTCAGAGACTGCAGACATAATACAGGAGATGCCCAGAGACTGCAGGCATAGTACAAGAGATGGTCAGAGACTGCAGACATAGTACAGGAGATGATCAGAGACTGCAGACATAGTACAGGAGATGCCCAGAGACTGCAGACATAGTACAGGAGATGGTCAGAGACTGCAGACATAGTACAGGAGATGATCATAGACTGCAGACATAGTACAGGAGATGGTCAGAGACTGCAGACATAGTACAGGAGATGGTCAGAGACTGCAGACATAGTACAGGAGATGGTCAGAGACTGCAGATATTGTACAGGAGATGCCCAGAGACTGCAGACATAGTACAGGTGATGGTCAGAGACTGTAGTTATGATACAAGAGATGATCAGAGACTGCAATCATAGAACAGGAGATGGTCAGAGACTGCAGACATAATACAGGAGATGATCAGAGACTGCAGACATGTTACAAGAGATGGTCAGAGATTGTAGTTATGATACAAGAGACAGTCAGAGACTGCAATCATAGAACAGGAGATGGTCAGAGACTGCAATCATAGAACAGGAGATGATCAGAGACTGCAGACATAGTACATGAGATGGTCAGAGACTGCAGACATAGTACAGGAGATGATCAGAGACTGCAGACATAGTACAGGAGATGCCCAGAGACTGCAGGCATAGTACAAGAGATGGACAGAGACTGCAGACATAGTACAGGAGATGATCAGAGACTGCAGACATAGTACAGGAGATGCCCAGAGACTGCAGACATAGTACAGGAGATGGTCAGAGACTGCAGACATAGTACAGGAGATGATCAGAGACTGTAGACATAGTACAGGAGATGATCAGAGACTGCAGACATGGTACAGGAGATGATCAGAGACTGCAGACAGGATATAAGAGATGGTCAGAGACTGCAGACATAGTACAGGAGATGGTCAGAGACTGCAGACATAATACAGGAGATGCCCAGAGACTGCAGGCATAGTACAAGAGATGGTCAGAGACTGCAGACATAGTACAGGAGATGATCAGAGACTGCAGACATAGTACAGGAGATGCCCAGAGACTGCAGACATAGTACAGGAGATGGTCAGAGACTGCAGACATAGTACAGGAGATGATCAGAGACTGCAGACATAGTACAGGAGATGATCAGAGACTTCAGACATAGTACAGGAGATGATCAGAGACTGCAGACATAGTACAGGAGATGCCCAGAGACTGCAGACATAGTACAGGAGATGGTCAGAGACTGTAGTTATGATACAAGAGACGAGCAGAGACTGCAATCATAGTACAGGTGATGGTCAGAGAAAGCAATCATAGAACAGGAGATGGTCAGAGACTGCAGACATAGTACAGGAGATGGTCAGAGACTGCAGACATAGTACAGGAGATGGTCATAGACTGCAGACATAATACAGGAAATGATCAGAGACTGCAGACATAGTACAGGAGATGGTCAGAGACTACAGACATGATACAGGAGATGGTCAGAGACTGCAGACATAGTACAGGAGATGGTCAGAGACTGTAGTTATGATACAAGAGACGGTCAGAGACTGCAATCATAGAACAGGAGATGGTCAGAGACTGCAGACATAGTACAGGAGATAGCCAGAGACTGCAGACATACTACAGGAGATGGTCAGAGACTGCAGACATAGTACAGGAGATGCTCAGAGACTGCAGACATAATACAGGAGATGGTCAGAGACTGCAGACATAGTACAGGAGATGCCCAGAGACTGCAGACATAGTACAGGAGATGGTCAGAGACTGCAGACATAGTACAGGAGATGATCAGAGACTGTAGACATAGTACAGGAGATGATCAGAGACTGCAGACATGGTACAGGAGATGATCAGAGACTGCAGACAGGATATAAGAGATGGTCAGAGACTGCAGACATAGTACAGGAGATGGTCAGAGACTGCAGACATAATACAGGAGATGCCCAGAGACTGCAGGCATAGTACAAGAGATGGTCAGAGACTGCAGACATAGTACAGGAGATGATCAGAGACTGCAGACATAGTACAGGAGATGCCCAGAGACTGCAGACATAGTACAGGAGATGGTCAGAGACTGCAGACATAGTACAGGAGATGATCAGAGACTGCAGACATAGTACAGGAGATGATCAGAGACTGCAGACATAGTACAGGAGATGCCCAGAGACTGCAGACATAGTACAGGAGACATAGTACAGGAGATGATCAGAGACTGCAGACATAGTACAGGAGATGGTCAGAGACTGCAGACATAGTACAGGAGATGGTCAGAGACTGCAGACATAGTACAGGAGATGATCATAGACTGCAGACATAGTACAGGAGATGGTCAGAGACTGCAGACATAGTACAGGAGATGGTCAGAGACTGCAGACATAGTACAGGAGATGGTCAGAGACTGCAGATATTGTACAGGAGATGCCCAGAGACTGCAGACATAGTACAGGTGATGGTCAGAGACTGTAGTTATGATACAAGAGATGATCAGAGACTGCAATCATAGAACAGGAGATGGTCAGAGACTGCAGACATAATACAGGAGATGATCAGAGACTGCAGACATGTTACAAGAGATGGTCAGAGATTGTAGTTATGATACAAGAGACAGTCAGAGACTGCAATCATAGAACAGGAGATGGTCAGAGACTGCAATCATAGAACAGGAGATGATCAGAGACTGCAGACATAGTACATGAGATGGTCAGAGACTGCAGACATAGTACAGGAGATGGTCAGAGACTGCAGACATAGTACAGGAGATGCCCAGAGACTGCAGGCATAGTACAAGAGATGGTCAGAGACTGCAGACATAGTACAGGAGATGATCAGAGACTGCAGACATAGTACAGGAGATGCCCAGAGACTGCAGACATAGTACAGGAGATGGTCAGAGACTGCAGACATAGTACAGGAGATGATCAGAGACTGCAGACATGGTACAGGAGATGATCAGAGACTGCAGACAGGATATAAGAGATGGTCAGAGACTGCAGACATAGTACAGGAGATGGTCAGAGACTGCAGACATAATACAGGAGATGCCCAGAGACTGCAGGCATAGTACAAGAGATGGTCAGAGACTGCAGACATAGTACAGGAGATGATCAGAGACTGCAGACATAGTACAGGAGATGGTCAGAGACTGTAGACATAGTACAGGAGATGATCAGAGACTGCAGACATGGTACAGGAGATGATCAGAGACTGCAGACAGGATATAAGAGATGGTCAGAGACTGCAGACATAGTACAGGAGATGGTCAGAGACTGCAGACATAATACAGGAGATGCCCAGAGACTGCAGGCATAGTACAAGAGATGGTCAGAGACTGCAGACATAGTACAGGAGATGATCAGAGACTGCAGACATAGTACAGGAGATGCCCAGAGACTGCAGACATAGTACAGGAGATGGTCAGAGACTGCAGACATAGTACAGGAGATGATCAGAGACTGCAGACATAGTACAGGAGATGATCAGAGACTTCAGACATAGTACAGGAGATGATCAGAGACTGCAGACATAGTACAGGAGATGCCCAGAGACTGCAGACATAGTACAGGAGATGGTCAGAGACTGTAGTTATGATACAAGAGACAAGCAGAGACTGCAATCATAGTACAGGTGATGGTCAGAGAAAGCAATCATAGAACAGGAGATGGTCAGAGACTGCAGACATAGTACAGGAGATGGTCAGAGACTGCAGACATAGTACAGGAGATGGTCATAGACTGCAGACATAATACAGGAAATGATCAGAGACTGCAGACATAGTACAGGAGATGGTCAGAGACTACAGACATGATACAGGAGATGGTCAGAGACTGCAGACATAGTACAGGAGATGGTCAGAGACTGTAGTTATGATACAAGAGACGGTCAGAGACTGCAATCATAGAACAGGAGATGGTCAGAGACTGCAGATATAGTACAGGAGATAGCCAGAGACTGCAGACATACTACAGGAGATGGTCAGAGACTGCAGACATAGTACAGGAGATGCTCAGAGACTGCAGACATAATACAGGAGATGGTCAGAGACTGCAGACATACTACAAGAGATGGTCAGAGACTGCAGACATACTACAAGAGATGGTCAGAGACTGCAGACATACTACAAGAGATGGTCAGAAACTGCAGACATACTACAAGAGATGGTCAGAGACTGCAGACATACTACAAGAGATGGTCAGAGACTGCAGACATGTTACAAGAGATGGTCAGAGACTGCAGTTCCTATGGACACTAGTACATAATGGCCGATCGGCCCTCTCACCTGACCCAGCGATACAGCAACGGTTCCTCTGATCAGGAGTCAGCTCACTCTGAATTGCCCATGGTGACTCCGCTGGGTAGCACCCAGATCTGTATTCCTGCAATGACTCCATTTCTTTCTCCACCAGGGATGGCGCTAGGCTGTGTGGCTTTCCCTCTGGTGGTGCAGGGCAGCGGGGTTCTCTCTCTGATGGTGTTCTCTCAGCACTGCCCTCTCCCTCTGGAGTCCTGGGTGTACTTCCCTGAAAGCTTTCCCAGGCTCCTGTATCTCTGTATCTCTCTCTCTCTCCCATTCAGCTGAGCCTGCTGTGTGGGCTGCAGTTTCCGTGTTACAGTGGAGCTGCCAGTCCTCGGTACTATATGTCCCACAATCCTCTTCTCTGCTCCTTTTTCTATTATGTTTCCTCCCTGGTTGATATGAAGGCGGGGGAAGAAACATAGTGGGCAGCTGTGCTGGCAAGCACCGCTCACTAGTACAGCAGCACGCAGGAGGAGAGGGAGGGGGGAAAGGAGAGGGAGGGGGGAAAGGAGAGCCCGCAGCTGCATTGGCTTCACTAGGGTTAGGGTCACCCCCCTTCCACCAACTATAGTCGCCCCTCAGTACAGACCCCCCTCCACTACATATAGACCCCCCTCCGTCAGTGCAGAACCCGCAGTATAAACCCCTCCCTCAATACAGATCCCCCCCAGATAACCCCCCCTCCATTAGTACAGACCCCCCCAGGACAGATCTCCCTCTCCATTAGTACAGACCCCACAGGACAAACCACCCCTCCATTAGTACAGACCCCCCATTAGTACAGACCCCCCCTCCATTAGTACAGACCCCCCAGGACAGACCCCCTCTCCATTAGTACAGACCCCCCTCCATTAGTAAAGACCCCCCTCCATTAGTACAGACCCCCCTGGACAGACCCCCCTCCATTAGTACAGACAGCCCAGGACAGACCCTCTCTCCATTAGTACAGACCCCCCTCCATTAGTACAGACCCCCAGTACAGACCCCCCATTAGTACAGACCCCCCTCCATTAATACAGACCCCACCTCAGTACAGACCCCCCCATTAGTACAGACCCCCTCTCCATTAGTACAGACCCCCCTCCATTAGTACAGACCCCCCCGGACAGACTCCCTCTCCATTAGTACAGACCCCCCCTCCATTAGTACAGACCCCCCCTCCATTAGTACAGACCCCCCTCCATTAGTACAGAACCCCCCTCCATTAGTACAGACCCCCCCTCCATTAGTACAGACCCCCCAGGACAGACCCCCCTCCATTAGTACAGACCCCCAGGACAGACCCCCTCTCCATTAGTACAGACCCCCCTTTCATTAGTACAGACCCCCCAGTACAGACCCCCCCCATTAGTACAGACCCCCCCTCCATTAGTACAGACCCCATTAGTACAGACCCCCTCTCCATTAGTACAGACCCCCAGTACAGACCCCCCCATTAGTACAGACCCCCCCTCCATTAGTACAGACCCCCAGGACAGACCCCCCTCCATTAGTACAGACCCCCCATTAGTATAGACCCCCCCTCCATTAGTACAGACCCCATTAGTACAGACCCCCTCTCCATTATTACAGACCCCCCAGGACAGACCCCCCTCCATTAGTACAGACCCCCCCATTAGTACAGACCCCCCTCCATTAGTACAGAACCCCCCATTAGTACAGAACCCCCCATTAGTACAGAACCCCCCATTAGTACAGACCCCCTCCCATTAGTACAGACCCCATTAGTACAGACCCCCTCTCCATTAGTACAACCCCCCCATTATTAGTACAGACCCCATTATTAGTACAGCCCCCTCCATTAGTACAGCCCCCCTCCATTAGTACAGCCCCCTCCATTAGTACAGCCCCCCCTCCATTAGTACAGCCCCCCTCCATTAGTACAGCCCCCCCCTCCATTAGGGTACATAAATACACCCGGGCAGCAGCTGGAGAGGAGAGGACAGTGTGCAGCCAGCCGCGCCGCCCGGGTGGAGAGCAGAGCAGATCAAAGCAGGCAGGAGTGGGAGACACAGAGAGGAGAATGTGTCAGGCACAGACCGCTCCTCCGCTCCCCCCCGCGCGACATCACTGTGAGGCTGGTCTCTCTCCACACAGAGACCAGCCGCTCTGCCTCCGATCCGATGTAATCTCCGGCTGGCAGCTGCTCTCTTTCTCTGAGGAGGAGCTTGAGCAGCAAACAGCGGCACCTTTCTTCTTGGAACACCGGCGGAGAGCCGCCGCCGGACACAATCAAGAGGAGGAGGAGGAGGGAAGGGAGCACTCTGGCGCTTCAGCGCCCCCACCTCTCTGGCGCCTGGGTGCACTGCACCCCATGCACCCCGTCTAGGACTGGCCCTGACGCTAACCTTCAGTCTGTTCCTGACTCTACATCTACCTAAGGATTAATACAAGCTTGATTATGATCCCTGTCAGAAGTCCCCAGTGGCCAAATCTGAATTTCACTTCCTTGGGGAGGCTGCAGCACAAATCCAAAGCTCCATGATGGATTCCTTGGTGAAGACTAGACTTCCTTTGGTTCTTGAGTCTCCAGGTGAGCCTACACTTTTCACAGAAAAATTCAGAGGGTCCACCCTTAAACCTGCTCCATGACATACTACAATTTCATATTACTCACAAATCATTTCATCTCATTAATCATTATTTTACTCAAATGGCCTAATGCTGTTCTCGATTTACACCTTAAATAACATCACAGTTAATGCTAGCTAAATCTAGAGCTATTTAAAAAAGGAAAGTTCATCCAGTTATTTTAGGGAACTGAATAGTACATACAAACTACTAGTAAATGTCACTACCAGGATTTGGGCTGTTCCTTTACAACCGAACAATGTTCACATGAGACTTACTTAGATATTATAGGCCAGCTTCTTGCTGTCCATGTTTAAAGCACCCATTGTACAGACCACCATGGCATGAGACAACAAACGCTACCTTGTGTGCTCTTGCTTGACCCAGCTTGTATCTGCTCTGTTTATTAATAGTGTATGACCCAGCTCGCTATGATCTTGCTCTCTCCTCACTGCTGTCTGTGTACCTTTTGGACTCTGATCTACATTTGTGTGACCCTGCTTGTCTAGACTATGTTTCTGGTGTACCCTTCTGTGTTATCAGACTCTCTGTTACAACTTGGCCTGCTCTAACCTGCTCCTGCAACACACCAGTCTCACTGCTGCTACATACATCTACAGTGGTGCACCACAAATACCAGCAAACATGTTCTGCCTAAAGATCTGCTTGTGGTGTGTGCTATTCATTACTAAACTATTTGCATATTCAGAACACCTGAACGGTCACCTATATTCCTAACTTGACAAAAAAATCTGTAAAATAACTTGCATGTCATATATTAACCTGATCCATTAGAAAAGTCCCCTAGTAAACATACAAATTAGCAAATTAGGCATGTGAATAAATACTGCAGAATAACATACTAAAAAATTGCCGCCTTGACATCCTAACAGCCTTCACAGATTATCCTTAGCTTGACATGTTTCGCCCCTCCCACTAGATGCACAGTGGGAGGGGCGAAACATGTCAAGCTAAGGATAATCTGTGAAGGCTGTTTGGATGCCAAGGCAGCGATTTTTGCACATTTTAAAGATTCTGATGTAAGTGTAATGATTTTAAACTTTTTAATAAACCTTGCAGTATTACACTATATGCCCTCTTCTCTTCACTTGTCCAAACTTTACTACTCCGATCGTCTTTGACTAAGTAAAGTATGTAGGATCTACAATCAAATGGTGAAGGAGAGGAGATTCCATTCTCTGAGGCACAACCAATCTACATATCTTCTGGACAGGAGACACCATCTTGATATACACAGGCGTATTTATCTTTATCTGGTGAGTGGGGATCCAGGAGGGGCGCACAGGATGTCACCAAGATTACATCAACGTGTCACCAGCCCTGCACCTCACACTTGATGAACTTTATTGTTTGTACCTTATTTTGCATTTTTTTTTAATTTTTGAACTTTATTGAATGCACTTTTTTTGCATTATATTGGCACTTTGTTACACATGTTGTCATATGACACATATTTGATGTGAGTATATGCACATTTATGATTGAGAGAGGTAGCGCTGAATATATATTTTCTGTTGTTATCTAGTCAGAATGTTTGACTATTTTTTTTTGCACTGCACAGCAGAACTGCCAGTTGGAAACTGCCTGGGTAGTTTTGAAAATTCGCGTAGCATTCACTGCAAAAATATTTAGCAGTCTTATTTATAAGATTTGAAAATACATAAAGAAACTGTGATGGGGTCACTTTGCGCGGAATGCAGCCTCCCTTAGAGAGCTCTGAAAACTCCTTGTCCAGCTCTCCCAGCCCTGTTTCTATTAGGGGCACAGGGTGACTGAGAAACCCAGTCTGATCTGTGCTAATCAGACTCACCGTACAACCACACCGGGACTCAGCAATTTGGGTTATCCAGGGTCTTATATATGTGGTTTCTGTTGAAAGAATAACTTTAGACAGTAATATTTCTGAACAATATCCCTCAAGAAAATATGAAGATAAATTCCACCTTTCCAACTGCTGGAATATTGTATGAGTCTGGTCTCATAAACTGTTGTAGATGTTTTACTAGATTGTTTGAGGTGTAGCTGTATCCCATTGTTCTATTGTTTGTCTGCCTTGGGAGCAACCTATTATGGGATGTATATGTGTTTCTAGCATGTAGACTGGGGGCAGGGTGGAGGGAGGGGGGAATTCTCCAACAGCCCTCCCTGCTAATAAGATAGTCTACTGCTGGAAAGTTGAATGCACCTGTGTATCTCTTGTTACTGAATGTAGTTTACCCCACCACCTGTGTCATTATGCAAAGCAGGGGGGTTGTCACCTCAGTGGTACTACTATATCTCTTTGTGCCTGTGTGTAAGGAACCTTGGATCATGCTGGTACTGGACAAAAGAAGCATATACGGTGGACATAATCCTGTTGAGGATGAGGGTCCGTGACAGAAACAAAATGGTAACACAACAATGTCATTCCTGCATAGTAAACTAAACTGATTACAAAATACAGTATTATCTAGATTTTTAACATAAAAATTTTGGAAGAAGCTTTTTTTTTGCAGGTTATGGGTATTACAGGCATACCCCACTTTTAAGTACACAATGGGGTTTATTTACTAAAGCTGGAAAGTGCAAAATCAGGCTCACTTCTGCATTGAAACCAATGAGCTTCTAACCCCAGCTTGTTCAATTAAGCTTTGGTAATAAAACCTGTAAACTCATTGGTTTCTATGCAGAAGTGAGCCTGATTTGCACTTTCTATCTTTAGTAAATAAACCCCATTGTGTACTTAAAAGTGGGGTATGCCTGTATACAGTACATTGTTCTTTCTCTGAGCTTTCATACAAAACCACAAAATATCCAATTTTTTGTATTTTTTTTTTAACTGATTCTTTAATTTAAAAAAAAGCAGTTAGTAAAATATTAGCCCAAAATGATTACTCTTTCCTTTCAAATACACCTTGTTCACTAGAAAAAGAAAACCCAGTACGTATTAATATGAGTGTACTAGTAGAGGGAGAATATAGATTAGGAGTCTTTCATTAATCTCTGCTCAGTGACATGCATTATGTGAGGTGCTTGAAAATCGTTGAAAGCTATTGTGATTCAAGCAGATGGGCTTTAATGATCTGATAAACTGGCTGGAAATATTTCAAGAAGCTCAACAGAAAGTAATGAAACCTGGGAGTAGTATGTTGTTCTGTTTTCCCTGCAATACATTCAATCATGAGAAGAACAAATTCAAAGGAAAGAGAGTGACATAAACTTAGTATCAAACAATATATATAAGTCGCCTGCTCTATAATGATTAAATAAAGCTGTAACACTACATAAAGCAAAACAATGAAAGGTATGAAATAATACAATGTATGCTATGATACATTGCAGTGACTAGTGTCCTTTATGTCAATAAATATGATGGAAGAAGGGGTCCAGTTAACACCAGTGTCATTCAGCAAGGAAAATACATTAATATCAGTAAATGAGAAAGAATGCAACACCATTTGATAAATGGCAAACAATAGCTATCTGGATGAAGAAGGCAATCATACTGAAGGCTCTAAGATGTATTCAGTAACTCAATGAAAACAACCAGGATTTAGGGGCATCTTTATAAAGTGACAAATTCTCTTGTTTCTCAATAGTTGTTTAATATTGTAATACAGCACATATGCTGCCCATAAATAAGTTAGATTAAATTGTATTTGTTGCCTGAATGTCCCATTCTTTAAGTCAAACCACGTCTCAATAGCATTACTATTAATTTATTATTAATATATATGTTGTGACAATACAGCAAAATAATGGTTTGGGATCTTGTGCACAAACGTGGTGCACCTGCATCCCTGTGCAATACTACACAATAGACATAGGCATTCGTTATCGTCCGAATGCATTTTTGTCCGAATTTCGGGGATTTTCACATTCCTTTTAACAAAACAATAACGAACGAGCAAAAAAAAAAAAAATGCTTTATTTTCATATCCATTATATTTTCGTATCATTATAGAGACAATAGTAAAAGAGCTGTTAGAGGTCGCTGCTGAAATAGGTGGGGGAAGTAAAATAATGATGATGATGAATGTTATTGGCTGATTGTAACCAAAGAGGTGAAGGAGTAAAATAGCTAGAACTTAAGTACACACGTACAGCCAACTTACTTTCACTTAGGATTGCTAGCAGAGAGAGACACACTGAATTATTTCAGACATTCAATCTTAGCTGGTCGGTTTGTACGTTATTGCTAGTCAAACAACACTGGAATTCTACTATAGCTGGTGGGCGGAGCATTCAACCAGAAATGTACTATTACTGCGTCATACATTTTAGCTGCTTTGAAATATAAGTTGCGGGAGGTTGGTCCCCAACTAAGCTACCTTGGAGAACAGGGGCAATTGGACTATTGCGGTACAAGTAAAATCAATATAGATATAAACAAATATATAGAAAAATGTATAAAAGTTTATAAATACATGTTTAGTAAGCTATGGCAAATAACCAAAAACAGATTAAAAAATGGTAACAATCCATGGGTATCACCAAAAATAATGGTGCCCAAATGGGGAAGATCACAGTGGGATATTTGATCGCGGATAATATTTTGACTAGTTTTGCAGTCTAATGCCGCTTAGTCAGGAGAATATCTGTAATTTGATTGACAAATGATCAATAACAATACAATTGATCAAATAATAACAACAATACATATGGTCATAGTATACATGGGGAAAGAGCAGAGTTGCTTACCAGCACCCGGCATGCGCAGAGCATAGGACATCACCAAAGGGTCCCCCACAGCGACTAGGGGGATTACAAGTCAATGGACTGATATCTAAATAGATGGAATACAGCCGTTGGAAACTCTACACTTGAAGAAGTTACATGAGGGGAGGTGTGACTGTGGTGAATGTGAAAAAAGTGTATGGGAATAGAAAGTGAAAAAGTTAGTGGTGGGAAAGAAAAAGGAGAGAGAGAAATAAAGAAGAGGAAGACAGAGGTGAAGGGGGGGGGGGAGGGATAAGGAAAAGGGAGGAAGGAGAGGAAAGGGGGAGGGAAATAAAAGGGGGGGGGGAAATAGGGAGAAGGGAAGGAAAAAATGGAAGGGGGAAAGGGTAAAAAAAGGGGGGAGGGGGAGGGGAAAAGGGGGAGGAAAAGGGGGGGAGGAAAAGGGGAGAAAACTGAGAAGGGTGAGGGAGGGGGTGGGGGGTAGAAAAACAGGGGGTGGGGGTTTGGGGTTGTGTGTGAAGGGTGGGGGAAAGAAAGAGGAAGGGGAGGTTGGTTGTGGGGGGTAGAAAAAGAAAGGCAGTGTGGAAAGGGGAGAAAATAACGGTGAAGGAAGGGGAAAGAAGGATGCATGGTGTATACCTTATGTGAAGATACAGTAGATTAATGAATCCCAGGAAATAAAGACCAGCTGGGAATGGGGGGTGACCATATCTAACAAGGATTTGTACTGCTGTGGAATGGAGGGGAAAAATGGCAAGAAATGGGGATGCAATGAAGCACACACACTTCAGCCCAGTAGGTGCAGCCTGTGGAAGAAGATGAAATAATGACCATGGGTGAATTAAATGGCCAAATATTGGACTCCAATAAAAAGCAGCAAGGTAGCTTCAGTGAGAGATTAGGTCAATTTGGTGTATTTACTCAGGGTGGTACTATGGTATGATATGGTATGGTATAATATGATATGGTATGATAACAGCTGTGATTATTAGCGATTTGTGATCATGTCACAGCTGTGGGCCAATCACAGCATTACTATAGGAATCACAGCTAAATTGTGAAAAAAAAAGATTTTATTGAATTTCTCCATTATCCCAAAAATTGGGACAAAAAATTACAATTTCAAAAAACTTGCATGCCTCTTACTAAATATGCATGACAGCTGCCTGCCAGTTCATTGGCTGTGCTGCACTCAGCTCTCCTCTGTTCCAAGTTCAAGCAGAACTACGTTTACTTGAATTTAAGTGTTTACTTATGTTGTGCAATAAATGGATACATGCTTTTATTAACATGTGTACTGTGGCTACTTTCATGTTTTCTGCATACCTATGAGGATCTTCCCAGATCTGATGAACACTGCTGCACTGTGATTCAAGCTCTGACTCACCTTTCCACCCATCCCTCCGCTCATCCATTCCTGTGGAATATCCTGCTCTCCTGCCATCCTGGTTGATAAGGCTGCTGACTCTTTCAACAAAGCTCGTCCATCCAAGTGGATCCTTGACCTTATTGCTTCACCTGACTCTTTAGCTGCATCAGTCCTGAAATCTCTTTCCCTCCATTACCAAGTACTTTTTCAGATATCTTATCAATTTGTACACATACCACTATTATTATAACCATCATTGTTATCTATAAGAAATAATTTCTGCTGTGTCTGATCTCATGAGCACAGAGAGATTATGTTTTTTTTTGGACATGAAAAAAGTAACCCCCTGTCCCCTTCAAATTCTCCAAGATACAAAATATTTTGCTGCCTATAGGACATTCAGTAGGGGTTTACTCCCACTTTAGGCGACCTGCCAGTGCTTGCCAAAAGCCTTCTTAGTGGCCTTTCTAAGCTAGATTACCTAAGTTCAAAGGTCAAGCAGTGCATTAGGTTTACAGATAAATCAGGGGAGATCCTACATAAATTTGCCTGGGACCTCAACTTTAAAAAATGCAGGACTCTTGATTTGATGGGAGTGCCCTAAAATCGCTTCCTACTGGAGCAAAATCTGCAAATTGATCCTCCAAAATCTGCAAATTGATCCTCCATATCAACAACACCAAGATTAAACTCTCACCCGCATGTTGCCTTTTACATATTTCCAACTTCCCTCTGGGTAGATACAAACAATCCCTGACCAAACACCTTCTGATTGCCGCAAAGTCTTTGTTCCCCAAATACTGGATACTGTCAATGACCAGTGGCGGCTGGTGCTCAAAATTTTTGGGGGGGCGCAAACAAACTGAAAAAAAAACATCAATTGCCACCACTGTGCCATCAAACGCAGCCATTGTGCCATCAAATACAGCCACTGTGCCCATCAAACGCAGCTACTGTGCCATCAAACGCAGCCACTGTGCCCATCAAATGCAGCTACTGTGCCATCAAATGCTGCCACTGTGCCATCAAATGCAGCCACTGTGCCCATCAATGCAGCCACTGTGCCATCAAACGTAGCCACTGTGCCCATCAATTGCAGCCACTGTGCCATCAAACGCAGCTACTCTACCCATCAACTGCTGCCAGTGTGCCCATCAATTTCTGGCAGTGTGCCCATCAATTTCCACTACTGTGCCCAATCAAATGCTGCCAGTGCACCCATCAATTGCCGCTACTGTGCCCCATCAAATGCTGCTAGTGTGCCTATCAATTGCCGCTACTGTGCCCCATCAAATGCTGCCAGTATGCAATGCATGAATCTATCTATGGTGATAGAGTGGTGCCAGAAGAGAGGGGGTGGCGCTCCTGCGCCCTTTATGGACGCATTGTTAATGACCCCCTCCCTTAGGGAATGGGTCCACATGGTAAACCACATCCTGAAAATGGAATAAACACTCACTATAGCGAAAGAAACTTCCAACAAGCTCCATAAAACATGGTCAGCCTGGTTCCAGTTCAAATATACTGTAGCGTTTGATAGTCTGACAACAGGGTGAGCACTTTTGCAGACCGAATATATACAGTATCTCACAAAAGTGAGTACACCCCTCAGATTTTTGTAAATATTTTATTATTTATTTTCATGTGACAACACTGACGAAATTACACTTTGCTACAATGTAAAGTAATGAGTGTACAGCTTGTATAACAGTGTACATTTGCTGTCCTCTCAAAATAACTCAACACACAGCCATTAACCACTTAAGCCCCGGATCATTTGGCTGGCCAAAGACCAGAGCACTTTTTGCGATTTGGCACTGCGTCGCTGTAACTGACAATTGCACGGTCATGCGACGGTTTTTATTTTTTTGCGCTATAAACAAAAAAAGAACAACAATTTTGAAAAAAACATATTATTTTTTTACTTTTGTTATAATAAATATCCCCAAAAAATATATAAAAAAACATTTTTTTCCTCAGTTTAGGCCGATACGTATACTTCTACATATTTTTGGTTAAAAAAATCGCAATAAGCGTATATTGATTGGTTTGTGCTAAAGTTATAGCATCTACAAAATAGAGGATAGATTTATGGCATTTTTATTAATAATTGTTTTTTACTAGTAATGGAGGCGATAAGCGATTTTTATCGGGACTGCGATATTATGGCGGACACGTCAGACAATTTTGACACATTTTTGGGACCATTGCCATTAATACAGCGATGAGTGCGAATAAAAATGCACTGATTGCTGTAAAAATGTCACTGCCAGTGAAGGGGTTAACACTACGGGGCAGTGAAGGGGTTAAGTGTGTCCTAGTTTGTGTTCTAACTGAAGGGGGATGGGGACTGTGCAGGGAAGATAACAGATCGTCTGTTCATACTCTGTATGAACAGACGATCTGTCAGTTCTCCCCTCAGAGAACCGGAAACTCTGTGTTTACACACAGTTCTGGGTTCTTCGTGTGTCCTGAGCGATCGAGACCATCAGGCACTCGCATTGGCTCGGGGGGCACACGTCCCCTAGTGGCCACAGGGTGAAGCGACGTTACATAACATTGCAGGAAAGTGCGTGTGCAGGAATTTTCTGTCTCCCAGGGGCATGCTCTTTACATTAATTATGGACATACAGCGACTGGCTGTCTGGCTTTATTTAGCCACTAGTACTATTGAAGCCTAATTAAGCACATATGCCTCGTGTATTGTGGATGCTATTGTAAACTTGCTGGCCTCTTTTTGATCAGGAATACAAGCTTCCTTTGCCCCTGCTCACAGACTTAACCAAATAAACCGTTATTTATTCATACTTCCAAAACTCTTCGCCCATCTGATTCTGGGTATATTTGATAGTGTAATCCAAACTAAGATAGAGAAATATATTCTCTTATCCGTTTAGTGTTTGAACCTTGGCCGTGTCCTGAAGAAGCCTAACAGCGAAATGCGTAGACATACAAGGACTCACTGCACATAAACACAGATGCATATATGCTACGTTTTTTATCTCTTTTGATTATTCTAAGTTTTGTAAATCCTAATAAACTTGACTACTTATATTATTCTTCCTCTCCATTGTTTTCTTAGCCTATAAAGTTTGCCCTTTTGGTAATACTTAGTACTACCCCTTTTTTTGTCTCCAGAATATTTTGGACGTGGCTATTTTAGTGCACACCCCCCTTTTTCCTTAATTGATGTTACATAACTTCATTTCGCCCAGCCGTGCCATTCTGCCGCAGTACAACTGTGGTGGCTGGTCGGCATGTGGTTAATGTCTAAACCCCTGGCAACAAAAGTGAGTACACCCCTAAGTGAAAATGTCCAAACTGGGCCCAAAGTGTCAATATTTTGTCTGCCCACCATTATTTTCCAGCACTGTCTTAACCCTCTTGAGCATGGAGTTTACCAGAGCTTCACAGGTTGCCGCTGGAGTCCTCTTCCACTCCTCCATGGCGCAATTACAGAGCTGGTGGATGTTAGAGACCTTGCGCTCCTCCACCTTCCATTTGAGGATGCTCCTCAGATGTTCAATAGGGTTTAGGTCTGGAGACATGCTTGGCCAGTTCATCACCTTTATCCTCAGCTTCTTTAGCATTACAGTGGTCATCTTGGAGGTGTGTTTGAGGTCGTTATCATGTTGGAATACTGCCCTGCAGCCCAGTCTCCGAAGGGAGGGGATCATGCTCTGCTTCAGTATGTCACAGTACATGTTGGCATTCATGGTTCTCTCAATGAACTGTAGCTCCCCAGTGTTGGTGGCACTCATGCAGCCCCAGACCATGACATTCCCCCCACCATGCTGGACTGTAGGCAAGACACACTTGTCTTTGTACTCCTCACCTGGTTGCCTCCACACACGCTTGACACCATCTAAACCAAATAAGTTTATCTCGGTCTGGTTCCAGTAATCCATGTCCTTAGTCTGCTTGTCTTCAGCAAACTGTTTCCGGGCTCTCTTGTGCATCATCTTTAGAAGAGGCTTCCTTC
The DNA here is from genome assembly GCF_042186555.1 of Aquarana catesbeiana. Taxonomy (NCBI): domain Eukaryota; kingdom Metazoa; phylum Chordata; class Amphibia; order Anura; family Ranidae; genus Aquarana; species Aquarana catesbeiana. The sequence goes on from NC_133325.1 coordinate 305,366,128, forward strand.
TGGCACAACAGCCAACCAGACCAATTTGATGCAGTGTGCGGCGTAAGGTCTGAGCACTGACAGGCTGACCCCCCCACCCCTTCAACCACTGCAGCAATGCTGGCAGCACTCATACGTCTATTTACCAAAGACAACTTCTGGATATGACACTAAGTATGTGCACTTTACTTCTTTGTTCGACCATGGAAAGGCCTGTTCTGAGTGGAATCTGTCCTGTTAAACCATTGTATGGTCTTGGCCACCATGCTGCAGCTCAGTTTCAGGGTCTTGGCAATCTTCTTATAGCCTAGGCCATCTTTATGTAGAGCAGCAACAATTCTTTTTTTCAGATCTTCAGAGAGTTCTTTGCCATGAGGTGTCATGGTGAACTTCCAGTGACCAGTATGAGAGAGCGATAACACCAAATTTAACACACCTGCTCACCATACACACCTGAGACCTTGTAACACTAACAAGTGACATGACACCGGGGAAGGAAAATGTCTAATTGGGGCCAATTTGGAAATTTTCACTTAGAGGTGTATTCACTTTTGTTAATGGCTGTGTGTTGAGTTATTTTGAGGGGACAGCAAATTTACACTGTTATACAAGCTGTACACTCACTACTTTACATTGTAGCAAAGTGTAATTTCTTCAGTGTTGTCACATAAAAAGATATAAAAAATATTTACAAAAATCTGAGGGGTGTACTCACTTTTGTGAGATACTATATATTAGACATTTGACCACTATATATCTGTTGTCTATATCCTACCAGTATGGGATTGGAACTATACCTATGATACCCCCAAAGGGGTATTCCTGACCCCTACCTGTGTACTTTTCTGCTTACTTTTCCTTTTATTATTTAGATCCTACAATTTCTTTTTATTTTCAGTCCTATTTTTTTTTCTTTTTGATCTAATGAAGCCCCCTGTCTCTTACAATGCTTCTTGAATGCAATGGGCTTCATCATAGTTAACAAAGATTATTAATACTCAATCATAAATGCAACAGTTGTTGAAGTTGTTAACAATATTATACATATATTTGTACCAAGCGCGTATGTAATAAGTTTACCTGATGTGAATCTATGTTGCAAATGGCTGCATTACTTTATGTGTTCTTAATTTTGCGCAATAAAAATCTTTATTGGGAAAAAAAAAGTCTACAGGCTTGGAAAGACCAGTTTGTAAATGGATAGAAAACTGGCTAAAAGATAGAATTCAGAGAGTAGTGGTTAATGATTCTTACTCTGAATGGTCTAGGGTTATTAGTGGTGTACCCCAAGGTTCAGTGTTGGGATATATAATATAATAATATATTTAATAATATATAATATATATATATATTAATAATATATTTATAAATGATATAGGGTCTGGGATTAAAAGTACCATTTCCGTCTTTGCAGATGACAACAAGCTATGCAGTGGAATAACTTCCTTACAGGATGTCTCCAACTTACAAGATGACCTCAATGCTCTGTTTAATTGGGAAACTATGTGGCAAATGAGGTTTATTGCTGATAAATGTAAAGTTATGCACTTGGGGGCTAAGAATATGCATGCATCATACATATTAGGGGGAGTACAACTGGGGGAATCCATAGTGGAAAAGGATCTGGGGGTTTTGGTAGATCATAAGCTTAAAAATAGCATGCAATGTCACACGGCAGTTTCCAAAGTGAGCAAAGTCCTTTCTTGTATTAAGAGAGGTATGTAGACCAGTGAGAGAGAGATCATTTTGCCCCTGTACAAATCATTAGTAAGACCTCATCTGGAATATGCAGTTCAGTTTTGGGCACCAGTTCTCAAATAGGATATCGGGGAACTGGAGAAAGTGCAGAGAAGGGCAACCAAACTGATAAGAGGCATGGAGGAGCTCAGCTATGAGGAAAGATTAGAGGAACTGAATTTATTCTCTCTTGAGAAGAGGAGATTAAGGGGGGATTTAATCAACATGTACAACTACATAAGGGGTTCATATAGTGAACTTGGTGTTGAGTTATTCACTTTAAGGTCATAACATAAGACAATGGGGCATGCTTTATGTCTAAAGGAAAAGAGATTTCATCTCCAAATATAGAAACGTTTCTTCACAGCAAGAGCTGTGAAAATGTGGAATAGACTACCTCCAGAGGTGGTTCTGGCCAGCTCAGTAGAAAAGGCATTTTCTTTCCTAAATGTACATAATATAACTGGGTACTAAAATTTAGAGGGGAAAAGTTGATCCAGGGAAAATCTGCTTGCCTCTAGGGGAAAGGAATTATTTCCCCTCTGTAGCAAATTGGATCATGCTTTGCTAGGGTTTTTTGCCTTCCTCTGGATCAACTGTGGGTGTAGGATTGGGTATATGGGATTGTATGATTTTTTATTTTTATTGGTTGAACTAGATGGACTTGTGTCTTTTTTCAACCTGACTAACTATGTAACTATGATATCGGGTGGTAGGAGCCCAGTTAGTAGGGTGTTTATCTTTTTCACTATCAATTTAATGTACGCTTGATGACCCCACAGGGATACAGGCCCCTCTCCCAGATGCCTTGGTACATTGACAAATAGTAGGCATCAGAATGTGTGCAGGTAATTTGTAGAATTTGGGTGTATAGCCATCAGGGTCTGGTGCTTCACCATTGGCTAGGGAAGAGATTTTCAACGTGACTTTCTGAGATGAGATAGGAGCGTTAAGTGAGGTCAGGAGTGACAGGCCTATTTCCAGTAAAAGGATCTGGTCTAGAAATTCAGTGAGAAATCTATAGTTTCCTGGCCATATCAATTGGTGTAAAAGAACTCGAGAATCTTAATAATAGCACTAGATGAGAAAGTGAGATTCCCCTCTCCAGGTTTGTATGGACCTTTGCACAATCTCGCCAGCAGTTTTCCCACTTTATTGATGTACTTATGGTATTGAAGGTCCATATAAGATTGTTGTAAGCTCTGTTGGGTTTTGGTCCATAAATCGAAAAGGCGCTTGACTTTCTGCCATCATTTCCTGTGTTCTGGGGTATTCTGCTGAGTGAGCTGAGCTTGGGCAGACTATAGGCATTCACTGGACAATTTTTTATTGTCAGGAAACGTTTTTCTTGTAGGGGGAGGTATAGAAAATGATCCTACCCCTAAGGAAGGCTCTCTCAGCCTCCCAATACAGTTAGTTCATCCTTATGAAAGGCGTTGATGGCTTCAAAGACTGCCCACGCGTCTTGGAGAGCATGGTGGAGGACAGCATTATGCACGATGTATGAGGGGAACCTCCATAATCTGGTGGAAACCTGCATTAGAAAGTCAGTCAATTGGAGTGACACCAGACTGTGATCAGATATCGCTATGTCAGGGATACAGGCGTCTCTTGTAAATGGTAGCAGTGGTACAGTACAGAGAAGATCATCCAGTCTAGTTAGTGTGTAGTGTGGAGAGGGGTAAAAAGTATATTTCTTATCCACTAAATGCGCCAAACGCCAGACATCTACAAGTTACAAGAGTTAATAAAGTGAGATAAAGGTGAGCTTTGCTCCGTGGGGGGAGTTGCGAAAAGAGGCTTAAAGGTTGACCTATCCTCGATTGTATTCATCACGGTATTGAAATCCCCGCCTATCAAGTGGGCTTTGGTTAAGTAAGGCACCAGGCGCAATGATACCCTCTGGAAGAAGTGTTTATTAGGAGAATTAGGGGCATACACATTAGTAATTATCAGGTCCCTAGTTGGAAAACAAAGATGCAACATAACAATGCGCCTTTGTTGTTGCTTACTTAAGGGATCAAGTAGCATACCGGGTTTTTATGGAGGAGGATTAATACCCCGGCCTTCTGTTGGATTTGTGCAGAGCCACAGACATACCCCACCCATAATTTGAGCATTCGGGGATGATGATACTTATCCTGCTTTTTTGTTTATGGATTTTACCAACAAAAAAAAAATAGGAACATATTTTTCTACTTAAGCTTTTGAGTGGATGATTCACAATATTTCCCCTAAATTTCTTAGTTTTCTATTTTTAAATTTTATTAGCATTTTCTATTCCAGTAATAGGCTACCAAAACATCATTATTTCTTGATGACATATTAATATTATTTAATTATAATAAATTTATAGCACACTGGCAGAACATGTTGTTAGTCTGCTGCTAATATTTTTACAAAAATGTAGGTTGTAAATCATTTTTAAATGATTTACAAAGGCTTTGTCTACATATACTTATTTAATATAAAAATGTTTAACTAAATGTAGATTGCCTTTCCACAGATGTCATTGGGGCATTCTTTGGAACAGATTGAAGTAATGGTATTTTCCATCAGATTTTGTCATATTTTATATTCCATTAAACTATTGCTGTTAATTTGCATAGAAAATGTGACCTGATCATTTTCCTCAAGCATTTACATGATGTCCCACTTGGAGTTTTTTTTTCCATTAATTTCATCTGTGACCTTCATAAATTGATCAATGATGAGAATGTTTAAAAGATTAGAAGAACAATTCTTTACATAGTACCCAGTAAAAGGTTAGACTACAAAACGGTCGAAAGGTAGAAGGGAAACAAAAGTGTTTTGTTTTGTTCCCACAGAGTATACAGAATTGTATTACCTGACACAAACAAAAAGCATTGCTTTATTAAAACAGGACTATTCAGGACTAGATTTACATCCCAGGAGCCAAAAAGTACAGACGTCATGATGCTCTATTACTTTGCATATATTGGGCAATGTAAAACATTTACTTTACAATAGGGACTTTGCCTATGCAGTGCAAAGAAACAGGTTAACTTTGATGGCAGCCCTACCAACAGCACATGCTTCCTGCTATGAGAGAGCACGTACTCTCCATTAACCTAATTTTGATGAAGTTTGTTATTCTTGAATAGAGATGAGCTTGATGTTCGAGTCAAACGTAAGTTCGACTCGACCATTGGGTGTTCGCCAAATTTAGATTATTATGGGGCACTCGGAGGGAAATTTGAGCGCCCGCGGAACACCCCATAATGAACAACGAGACCATCAATGCACTGCAAGATGACACCGCACTCTGTGAGAGCCATGACTGGCCAAAGGCAGGGTGCCTTTGACCAATCATGGTTCTGGGTGCTGAGTCCATGCTCCCCACACTATGTTAGGCTGCATACATAGCGGCCGTACATTGTTTTATGAATGAAAGGAGCAAAATGACATTTGTAAAGGAAAAAATTTGATTTAAAATTGCTCATGGCTATAATGTATTGCCAGATCCCGGCAATAGAGATAAAAATCATTGAAAAAAACGGCATGGTTCCCCCCTAGTCCATTACCAGGCCTGGTATGGATATTAAGGGGAACCCTGCACCACAACTTAAAAAAAGAATGGCGTGGGGGTCCCCCCTAAAATCCATACCAAGCCCTTCAGGTCTGGTATGGATATTAAGGGGAACCCTGCACCAAAATTTAAAAAAAAAATGGCATGGGGTACCCCCTAAAATCCATACCAGGCCCCAAAGGTCTGGTATGGATAATAAGGGATACCCTGTGCCATTATTAAAAAAAAATGGTGTGGGGGTCCCCCCAAAATCCATACTAGAGCCTTATCCAAGCACGCATCCTAGCAGGCCACAGGAAAAGGGGGGAGAGAGCACCTCCCCCTCCTGAACCGTAGAAGGCCACATGCCCTCAACATGGGAAGGGTGTTTTGAGGTCTACCATTTTTTTTAAATAAAGGAATTGTCAAAAACTGTCTGCTGACATTTTTACTTTTTGACACTTTTTTTGGTGAATGTATAGGGGTACAATGTACCCGATATCCATTCACATAGGGGGAGCCACGATCTGGGGGTCCCCTTGTTAAAGGGGGCTTCCAGATTCTGATAAGCTCCCCGCCCACAGCCCCCCACAACCACCTGGCAAGGGTTGTGGGGAAAAGGCCCTTCTCCCTATCAACATGGGGACAGGGTGTTTTGGGGGGACCTCAAAACACCCTCTCCATGTTGAGAGCATGTGCATGGATTTTGGAGGGACCCCCACGCCATTTTTTTTATTTTGGTGCGGGGTTCCCCTTAAAATCCATACCAGACCTGAAGGACCCCTATGCCATTTTGTTAAAATTTTGGTGCAGGGTTCCCCTTAGTATCCATACCAGACCTGAAGGGCCTGGTATGGATTTTGGGGGGACCCCATGCAATTTCTTTTTACATTTTGGTGCGGGGTTCCCCTTAATATTCATACCAGACCCAATGGACTGGGGGAACCTATGCCATTTTTTTCAATGATTTCTATCTATATTGCTGGGACCCGACAATACATTACAGCTGCAAGCAGTTTTAAATTACATTTTTTGTCTTTAGAAATGTCATTTTGCTGTGGTACTGTTCTAAACACGGAAAAGATGCGCTACTTCACAGGCAGACTAAGGACACCCACCAGGTACGATATTTAAAGGAATATTTATTTTTTATTGTTTCACTTTAAGCATTATTAAAACCACTGCTCCTGAAAAAACGGCCATTTTTAAAACTTTTTTATGCACTGATACATGTCCCCTGGGACAGGACCCAGGTCCCCAAACACTTTTTATGGCAATAACTAGCATATAAGCCTTTCAAATTAGCACTTTTGATTTTTCATGTTCGTGTCCCATAGACTTTAACAGTGTTCGCACAAATTTTTTGCCCTGTTCGCAAGTTCTGGTGTGAACTGAACGGGGGGGGGGGTGTTCGGCTCATACCCATACCCCAGAGTAGCAGATGTTATCTTATTCTCTCATCACCACCCTGGACCATGTCCAAGGTGTCCTTCACTGTTTAGTATATACAATATAAGAAAAAAAAATATTTTTAGATTGTATTTACAAAAAGAGCGGGATAAACATATTGGTAAAAAAATTTTTAATTCAAGTTGCACTAGGTACAATTTCAATTGCCTTGCTATGTGCCAAAGTTCATAAATCTCCAGTGTCAACTGACATTTATTCATTTCAGAACTGCTTTTTCTCCCCATACAAGTCTATAGTTTGCAAGAACATAGTGAAACAGGTCATCTACAAGTCATCTGCATGTCATATATGTACCTGAATGAATCACATCAGAAGCATCTAAAACTGATGTACAAAAGTATGCTGCATTTGCCCTACAAAAACCATCGACAAAGGCCCTAAGGATAGAGTGCACAGCATCAGACTGAGGTCAAATGCCTCATGTTGTCAGGTTAAACATTTTTGAAGTTGAGATTTTTAAATAATTTGTTTAAAATGTATTAACCATGTTTTCACATGGATATTTACTAATATCGTCAAAGCAATGACAAAGGTATACATAAAGCCAAATGCACACTGCTCTATAAGTTTTAGCTGAAAGTAGAGTTCACACTATCACTTAGCAATGAAATATTCTTACCTAACTTTTAAGCCCCTAAACCTTGACCTTTTCACTAACTCCAACCTCATTTTACCCAGTCCAGGAACATTTGTATTATATCACCTGAAGGGTTACCTAGATCTACCTATATTTGTTTTTTTATGTAACCGTTAGCAACTGGTTTGGCAGCTAAGGGCACTGTAGTTTTCAGACCTGAAGGGTATTATTCCAGTGTTCACCAGCGGTGTCTCCCTCTCCCATCTGCCAGCAGTTCCTAGCAATTAGTCTTCACCTCATGCTGGATTCTAAAAGGATATTTAGTCCCTCCTCTGTGTCTATTTTGCTTAATGTTTTGCCTGCTAGCCATATTTCTACTTGCTGATCCCTGCCTTCTCCTGTACCTTGTGTCCAGTATCCTGTTACCCCCATTTCTGCTCCCCTTGTTCCCAGTTCCAGTCTTGCTCATGCCTCGATTATGTCAGTCGTTGGTTGTTGGTTTTGTTTTGTTTTACTGTGATGTTTAGTTTTAACTTTTGCTTTGGTCTCTTGGTGTTAGATAGGTGTTGTGTGCATTAACAGATCTTAATTTAATCATATACAGTTTGCTTTCAGTTTCAGCTAAGTGAATCTACACAGATCTGATCATCCTTGCTTCTGGATGTCAGCAGTCAGTATCCTTTGCATAACTCTAAAGCCCACTAATGATCAGATCAGCTGCACTTGGGAAAGGTGAGGTATCTACATTTAATATTCGCTGTCCTTTTATGTTAAGATGCATCCAAGGGAGGCTATTTGTCAAGTGAAATTGGTGTTAGAGGATAAAGAACTTTGTCTCCCGATTTTGCAGGATTGCGCTAGTGAAGGACTGCTGGAGTATATTCAGACTGTGCACTCCTTAATCGCTCAGGGCAGGCATTTAGCCCCGGTTCACACCAGTGTGGCTTTAAATATGTGCTACTTCAGTGTAATTTTAAAGCTGCCGGTTACTTGCGATTTTATGTGTAACTTGCTGACATTTGTGCAACTTCATTTACACAAACGTCAATGCAAGTTGCACATAGTACCACAAAGCCGCTCTGATATGAGTTGCAGTGATTTAAATGGGTCCATTGCCGGCAATGGGAGCTGCACCTTGTCATGCAATTTTGAACTGTCAAATTGCATGACAAATCACACTGGTATGAATCAGGGCTTAGTGAGGTACAGCCTTTTGATTTAAATTTGTTCTTAGCCAATTCTTTCTAGTATTCCTCATGACCATGAAGATTTTCTTCTTCTTTTAGTATGTGTCAGATTGAGTCTTTAGTGTAGATGCTGCAGGATGACAAATCTTACTTTCTTGAGCATTACTCAGTTTATTCACAAAGAGCTCTGTTAGATTGTATGACTGCTGTGCACTCATTAGTCAGGCACAGGAAATGTAAACTGAATGTTGTTTAGCCCCTACTCCAAGACTGGTCAGAGATATTATCCCCAACCTCAGTTGATTCACACCAATTCAGTCCTGCCCCTAGATACCATGAATCCCTTCCCTCATTACCCTTAGCAATCATAGGTGCTACTAGGGACTCCTAACTTCCAACTATATCAGTGCCCTGTTTCCAATAGCTGTACTTCCCCTGCATTCAACCCACTGGAGGCTCCCTCAACTGCTCTGTTGTCCTTAGCAACCCCCTAGAAATCTTCCTCTGCTACTGCTACCTTTTCTGGTCCATTTCTCAGTACATATTCAAAGACAAACAGTCAGCGCAAAAACCATCCGAAAAAAACCCACACAGCTGCTGAACACTAAAGGCAAATATATAAGTCCTTTCAAGTAATTCAATAAAACATATATAGTGCAGCGCTGAAATTATTAATCAATTATCTTAAATGTCCATATAAGAGAGATCAGAGAGTGTCAGCGGTGATGCAGGGTGCTTCATGCAAATCCAAAGTGCTCTTAAATCCGTGCTCCCCACTCCTGCCAGTCAAACCGCTCACCTTGTAATATGGACCCCTGAACTAACAGAAAGGTCTCATAGGCATTCACCACTGTCTTAGATTCTAGATTCTTACAGTAGTAACCTCATTTAGATCCCTCTTGCAATGCATTGCCATTGTTTTGTCAAAGCCTGGTGGTCCAGACCTTCCTTCTGTAACAGTTATGCCACGTACACACAAGCTGACTTTTCGACCGGACTAGTCCGACGGACTATCCGACGGACTTCCAACGAACTTACCCCATGAACGGAATTGCCTACACACGATCACACCAAAGTCCGAAGGATTGTACGTGATGACGTACGACCGGACTAAAATAAGTAAGTTGATAGCCAGTAGCCAATAGCTGCCCTAGCATCGGTTTTCGTCCGTCGGACTAGCATACAGACGAGCAGACTTTTCGATAGGAACTGGGTCCGGCGGAGTTCCGATGTAAAGATTTGAAACATGTTCCAAATCTAACGTCCATCAGATTTTCGACCGAAAAAGTCTGCTGCAGATCCGATGAAGCCTACACACGGTCGAATTGTCCGCCGGACTCTGTCCGTCGGACCAGTCCGGTCAAAAAGTCAGCTCATGTGTACGCAGCATTAGCTGCATTTGCGATCAAAGCCCTGGTAGTTGTTAACTGAAAATCTCATACCATGTGTGATTCTGATAAAATACAGGGAAGTCTGTAATGCTAAATAGGGTTTTTTATTGTGTTTATTTTAACAGTGGTGTTACATGTTTTTATTTATTAATATGAGAATAAAGGTTGTAAAAATATTAGTTTGTCTGTCCGTATGCATCAGTAAATGTCCACAATGTACTCCCTTTGGGCCTCATCTGTTTAACTTACCCTGTTTCCCCGAAAATAAGACCTAGCGTGATTGTCAGTGATGGCTGCAATATAAGCCCTACCCCCCAATTAAGCCCTACCTTGTTTCCCCGAAAATAAGCCCTACCCTGAAAATAAGACCTACAAGGACTTTAACTAGGGCTTATTTGGGGGGTAGGGCTTATATTGCAGCCATCACCGACAATCACGCTAGGTCTTATTTTCGGGTAAACAGGGTAACACAGTCTAATTTCAGGTTCCTAAGTGCAGTTACACAGATCTGGTCATCCCTACTCCTAAATGCCTGCATTGAGTATCCCTTACAGTAACACATGTTTAAAAAATTATAACAATTATTTAAAAATATGAAGTAAACATAATTATTCTCCCAATTTCATAAAGTCAGAACCATAGAAAACACAGCACAATTTAAAAAGTAAAATTACTTTGAAAATGTTCAAACACAAGCTTGGTGAATTATTTAACATATTTCAAATATAGTTAGAGCATTTTCCAGCTGGCTTCTTAATGTAGAATTGGAAAGAGAGTACCCAAGGCACATGGAAAATTACTCTGACAATACAATCTAGATACTTTATGCTCTGCATTTCTTATGCATCTGAATCTATTTAATTGTAAAAGAAAAAGAGAATATATTTGTTTCCCTTTACAATGGCTGACGATACAAACATTTAATAAGATTTAATATACAAAACAGTGAAATGTAGATTTCTTTTCTTTTAATGGTAAGTACAAGCATGGGATTTAGAAAGCAAGAAAAAGGAAAAGCTAATACAGCGACTACATCAAGGGACTGGTAAGCCACAATACGTTGCATTTTATTTTTTTGTTTAGATACACTTTTAAATGAGTCCTAGCCAGAAGAAAAACTTGACAGGAAGAGTAGATTACATCAGAATATATGTGAATGGCATGCTTTTGTATTTTTGGATGCAGAAATACCAGTATTGAATATCAGAAATCAATTCAGAGCAAGTGTTTCATTGAAAAAAGTGTGTTTTGATGACCTTAAGACAATGTTGCATGATTAGAATTGGAATGGACATGTCTGCGACTTTCACCATTCTCTATGAAATATCTGTCACATATAATGGGGTATGGCCAGTGCACGCACTGGATAGCTGCATAAGTGCCAAGCTCTGGAGCTAATGGGGTGTATCATAGCGATTGGGGGATTAGCTGACAGCCCAAACAGCCACCACACCTGCCCAGGACACTCAGTTATACCAAAATCATGTCCTGGAAATGCAAGGATGACCGGCGCCCGCAGAAACTGACGGAAATTCTTCCTTCAGCCTGCCTGAGGGTGTGACAAGATGGTGCCGCAGCTCCAGCTCCTGTCTCTCCCTCTCAGCACACAGGCCACTACACTGACCTTCCCGATGAGCAGCCTGCAGCGGGATGAAGAAATGGAGAGGACACCACACCATCCTCTCCCTCTTCACCTAGCCCACTGTGCGCCAGACCAGCGAAAGCCATGATGAGGCTAGATGCAGACCTTCAGGAGAGTGAGCAATGAAGGTGAGCCATGCTGTCCTTGACACACCACCACACACTTCTTATCACTCCTCTATTGCCTCCTTCCCCACCTCAAATCAGCCGGTGATGGATACACTGCTGAAGGACATGCTTTTGTCCCTGCAAAAATTCACTTTATGCTGACTTCGTCGCCCTCACCCATAAAGTCTACTCTGAAATACATTCTCTGGAAGAGGGAGTGAATACCATAGAGAACTCTATAGGGGAGATTGACACTACTGTAAAAGACTTAGTGGATGTCCATGATGATAATTTGGAGGACAGTGGATGTGAGCAAAAATAGCAGCTCTTGAGGACAGGTCACAGCGGAATAACTTGAAACTCAGAGGAGTCCCAAAATCAATTCAGCCAGGAGACTTAATGTGCTACACCAAAGATCTGTTTACTCCCCTACACCTGACTACCGATCGCATCCACTGCTTGCCTAAACCTCCCCATCTGTCAGACACTGTCCCGTGCAATGTAATCATGCACATCCATTTTTTACACATTAAATGGTGACATCTAGGTCTCTTGGACAACTACCCATACCATATGCGAAAATTCAACTGTATGATGACCTCTTCAAATACATTTTGGAATTGCAGAGATAACTTGCTACAGTGACAAAGGCATGCCGCAATCACAATATTCCCTGTAAATGGGGAAATCCCACATATAAAAGTAATCTTAAGTAAATTAGCCAGAGTGTGGATTGCGGCAGGATTTGTGAGCCAAGCTTGAAATCAACATACCACTATGTAAGCTGAATCTTATTTGTTGCTAAATGACAGCTCCCAGCTGGCCTACTTCTGTTCGTAAAAACATTGCATAGGGTTCCAATCTATACCCACACCAGATCCTTAACTAAAGGATAAGGTCTCTTATAGATCTTGAGGTGGACCTCACACTGCTTTATTTCTTAAAGGAAAGATGCACATTGTTTGCATCAAATGTGTTCTGTTCTTTTAGGAAAATAAAATGTGTGGAATCCCCTCCAAAATCCATACCAGAGCTATATCCTTGATATGCTCTGGTATGGATAAAGGAGAAATATTAATATTAATGGAAAAAAAAATGAAGGTTCCCTTTAAAATCCAAACCATATGAGACCAAATTACCTAAACATTGGGAGGGTACCTTGCCAGAAAAAGGGTCTAATCTCATCATTATTCCTGGCCCAGTGGATCTGAGGTCTGCACAGGTGACTAGTTGGATTCTGCAAGCCACCCTTAAAATAAGAGAACCCCTGAATGAATCTCAACAACTATACAGTTAAGCTGGTCAATACATCACCTGGGGTGTCCACTAGCTTTTTTACAGTTTGTAACAGAATCTGCCATTTAGTTACAGTAGTAACACAACTTCAGCAGCTGGGATTGTTTAAAATCCACACCAGACTTTCATGCAAGCATGCAGCCTGGCAGGTCAGTTAAGGGAAGAAAAGCATGCATCCTATCCTGAACTATACCAGGACACATTTCCTCAACATGTGAGATACCTTGCTGGGAGGGCTCCTTGGTAAAGCACCTGACTCATGTGTTGATGAGCACAAGGGCCTTTTCCCCACAACTTTGGCCAGGTGGTTGTGGGAGTCTGTGGGCAGGGGGCTTATTGGAATTTGTAAGCCCCATTTATTAATAAGGCGGCACCCAGATACCAGCCCCCCTATGTGAATGAGTAATGGGTACATAGTTTTTAGCAAGTCCTTTATAAAAGAAACTCAAAAATGCCCCATGGTGTACATCCACATCAATGATGTCACAGGGATTTCCATGAGGTCATTGGCCCAGTATGGCCATATCCATATTTGGTCAATGATGTCACATGAGAGATCTGACCTCTTTTTTCCATATCATCTGTCATCTGCCTGAGCTGTCATTCATAGATAAGCAGTCATTGGGATCAGCCATGTCATTTGTTTGTTTCCCTTGCCTAATAACCTAGAAAATGGACAGATATGATTTTTTACATTTGCCTCTAATTGACTTCAATAGGGTTCAGATTTGAAACCCACATTTTTGTGATGTTCATCAAACTTTCCTGTAACCGAACCCAGGTACGTTCAGCTCATCCCTAGTCACAATTAGCAGTACTGCTGTCAGGCTGCTTTTCATGCTCCTTCATTTGGCCACTGGGCTTTCTATCATGTCTGCAGGTGGGATGCACGGATTAGATATAATAGATTTTAGAGATTTTATACACTTTAAACAGCACCCAGTGTGTATATACCTTTGTTGCACCCTCCAGCTTAGTGTGCTATAGTTAGTTTTTGCACAGTGTAGGTAAATTGCTAGCCAAGCCTGTGTGTTTTTTTGGGTCAGGGTTGAGTAATTCAGGGAGGCTGGTATGACTCACGGGCAGCATCTCTAATACCTCACCCTACTTCTGGAAACTAGCAGAAGATTCCAGAAGGATGGGAGTGGATGGGAGGAGGAGCTGCCTGGAGTTTTCATGAGGGCCCTGACCAATCCCCAACAGATGAGTTGGCAGGGGGCAGGCCCCCTAAAATACTCAAGGTCTGCCCAGCTGGGGCAGTGGAGTTCAGCTGGAAGATGGAGATTGCCGTCGGAGGCATTTTAGAGTAACTCCCTTGTCTGGGGGGGTAAAATAAGGCCTGGACTCAGATGTGGAAGGGACCCCTCTTCAAGACACACAGGAGGATCCTGACCAGAAGGCATGGAAGCAAGGAGAGGACAGCAGGAGAACACTATCGGGAAAATCCCCAAGGGGGAAGACAGCCAGGCAAACTGGTGAGTGTACAGTCAGAGGACTAAGAGGAATGCTTCAAGGGACTGGGAGCAAGCAGTCTGGGATGGATGCAGAGTCAGTCTGGAAGGACTGTGGAGTTTTAGCCAGGAGGGCTACCACCTCTTCAGGCTGGCAGTGCCTGACGAGGTGGTACTGGGATCAGTAGCCACAGGAATAGGACAGCTAAGCACTGGGACTTCTTTTCTTATACACTACCAAAGGGGCCCGGGGTCCCTGCTTGCAAAGGGCATCTACTATGGATCTCACTGGTTCTAGGTTGGATCATATTTTCAGTGCTAGCTGGTCCTGGGAGATGTAGTTCTACAAGCAAGATTGTACTAGAGATAGAAGAGGAGAAGTGTATATACTGTGTAATTATAGTTGTGTCCCTGAAGAATTCTTTCTGTGCTGATCAAGTGGGCATCCCATAAAAACCCTTTCCCCTATCCAAGTTAAACTCCCCTAATAAAATACAAAAACAAAGCTGCAAGGACTGATTCCTGACTTCAGCCTGTGTGGAAAATTCATGTGCCTGGCTGTGCAGAGTGGCTCCTACAGGGATAGCACTACAATTCCATTGATCATACCTTGTTTTAACCCTGATATGTATCTCATATATTCAGTGTGTGTGATGTTATCTTCTTACTGCTCCCAGCAGACAGTATGGTGTTTATTTTATCACCAGAGACCATATAGGAACTTAGCTATAATTTTCCAATGACCCAGACTAAGCACAAAACCTATTTCTCAAGGTGAATTGCTGCTATCATTTATACCTGCCTTTGTGTCATTTTTGATGTAGAAGATCACCACTGTATCAAGGCAAAGGTCTATTCATCTACTTTACCAGAATGTCTTATCAAAGCAGTACTGATTTAGCCTTTATCAAAGAGCAAGTTAACTGAATACAGTCCTCCCGATGCTTTCTTTCTATTTCAAGTGCAACTGAACTATTTCATGATAGGTGTATGCATGGTAAGTGGAGTGTAAGTGTAATACAAAACAGGTGTTTTACCTCTTACATTGATAATAATATCCCTACTGACAATGCTTTCACCTGCTTTTCTTCCCAGAAAGCTAATGCCATCTTTGTTCCGGCATCAATAAGTCTAAACATCTGCAGTTTTTAAATGTCTAAGGGCTTATTCACACATAATAGAGGGGATGTGTTCTTCTGCACTGGAGGAACATTAGTCACCGCAAGGGCATATAGAGGGAGAGTGCAGTGAACAGTAACAAAATGCAGATATATTGCATTTCACCACAGGACACAGCTAGGCCCTGCATGTCACCCTGCACAGCAGTGCAATGCACCTCACTGTTGTGTGGTGACATTAATGAAGTGTAACCATATGATGTGCTGAAACATGCATCACACTGCCCCCTACTGCCCCCTCATGTTGTTCCTGTTTCAGGTGGTGTCACTAAAAGGAGAAATTTTCCCTGCGTTGTTGATATCACAATAAGAAAAAAAAATCACAATAAGAAAGTAAAAAATGTCCCTATGTTGGTGGTGTCACTGAAAGGAAAAAAATGTCAGGACATCAGTGGTGACACTGAAAGGAAATAATGTCCCTGCATTTGTGGTGTTACTACAAGAAAAAAATGCTCCTTGTGTCAGTGGCGTCACAATAGGGAAAAAATGCACCAGCATTGGTGGAGTCGCTGGAAGGAGAAAATGTTCCTGCGCTGGGTGGTATCACTGAAAGAAAAAATTGTCCCTGTGTCAGTAGTGTCACAATAAGGAAAACATTCCCCAGTGTTGATAGTGATGATGGAAGGAAAAATTGTCCCTACATTGGTGGGGTCACGGGAAGGAAAAAATGCTCCAGCATTTGAAAGGGGAGGGGGGTTGTAGAAACAAACAGTTGAGGGACGAGAGAGCAGAATTCCCCCTTCTGCAGCTATTGACCCCTGCTCATTCTGACAGTAGTGGTGCTGCAGTCACTCCTTATATTTGGGACAAGCAGCCAAATCTCCCAACATGCCCACCCAACACTGTGCCCAGGGCATGTGCCTATTCTGCCTCCCACATTTTTCGAGTATTGTGGTCTGCTATTCCTCTTACGTATTTGCACATCAAGGGGTTACCTGCACAAGGGGTTACCTGCGAGAGATAAATGTCCATTCCCTGAATGCATCTGGTGCAACCAGGGTTGGACATTTGTACGTAACTGCAGATAACCACTTGATGTCTGGATACATGAAGACAGCTGAAACTCCTTTCAGCCCATTATTGCTATGTATAGGCTAGACAGCCGCAGCTGTCCACAAGTACATGTCAGCCAAACTACAGCAATACACTATTGCCTGCTGCTGTTCCTTCCTGTCTGTGCCTGTTGTCCACCTGTTGTCCATGTGCCCTGATGTACATTTCATTAGACTTAAAACAGGTTGTTTTTCTGTAGGATGAGATTTTCAAAATAGTCTTGAACTTTAGATTGACATCTATAGCTTCCGTCCCCTTTCCCCAAAATGTGATATAACAACAGGAAAATTATAACCACAAATACCACGTACAGCTCCCTCAATGGTGGTGTCACTGCTCTTTCTAATTTCTAGAATGTTACTCCATTGGTAACAACCCTTAAAGTGTTTGTTACCCTAACATTTCACATTCCTGATACTACACATTCTTGTAGTTGAACTTTCTGTCTGATCAAGATGGTTGCTCAGAATTGAAGCTATTTCTGGTGGCTCACTCTACGCCTCTGTTGTTTTGGATTCAGAATACAGAAATTAATTTTAGAAATAATAATACAAAGCACAATATACAGTAGATGTGTAACACAAGGCACCCTGCAGCAACCATACAGCGAAGTGAAAGCTGACTGGTTGCTCTGGGTTACTTTATTTTTCATATAAAATTTGTTCTTTGCCTCGCTTTACTGTATTTTATAAAGTCAATTGCATTTTTTTTTATTGCACAGACTTACCATGACTATTTAGAAAATAATAAGTACTTTAGGGTACAAAACTTTGATATTTTAGTTTATTTACTTCTTGTATTCTCCCAGCAGCTGAGAATTATTTGAAACACAATCAAGCACACTATGATTATAATAGTTATCTTCATAATATTTTTAATATTTTATGTTGCATTTTTTACAGCGTGTTTACTTGTTTTACTTTTTTTTTCAATTTAATATTGTTCCTATTTTCCCAGACACTTTCACATTTAGGCAGCCTTCAAAGGCTGCATCTGTATTATCTCTCTGCCAAAGGCTATATGTTTGATAGATGAGGAAGATTTTTAAGCTCAGCTTGATTTGATCAGTATGCAACTCCTCTTGGCATTTGATATTGTACTATAATATAAAAGCAATATGAAAGCAATATTTTATCTAAAATATTGTTTGTCATGTATGATGCCATTCCTTATTATTAAATTATATAATTGAATTAAACTGAAGCCATGGGTTATTATCTTAGTAGCTAAATTCCATTAATTTTTGCAATACCATTTTCCAGCATATTACATGTAATACTATATTGTTTTCTACTTTTAGATTACTCCTTTCCCCATCTGCCAATATTTTATTTTTGATTTTGCTAATTGTTCACAATGTATGATAGTCAAAGCAGTATATTAAACTATTGCTCAAATATACTCTATAAGGCAAAAAAGCTGTCATTTTTTAGTATGTATTTACCTATGTTTTTTTTCAACATTAAAAGTTTATTGTATGTCAAACTGGCATAATCAGAAACAGTCACTTTTGGCTATAACTACATTTTATTTCAATGTATATATATTTTACTTTATTTAAAGGGTAAATAGCAAATAAAAAAATAATAATAATATAGCATATACAATTGCCGTTCAAGTCATATTGTAATTGAATGTTATTAAAAATGTCTTTTCCTTTTCAATCTGCAGCTCTGTAATTTTCTGTAAAATGCAATCTGGCAACCTGGAGGTGTTCTGTACAACAAAATGTGTACAAAACTCCCCCCAACATCATTTCCTGCTTGTGTGATTGGCTCAATGATTTTCCCAGAAGTCTACACTAAGATACAATTTAGAAAGAGAACCAAATGGTTAACGCTGCGCTTGAAAATGCAAAGTGAAAAGAATTATTTGATAAAAAAAGCTGCCAGTTCCAAAAGTCCTAAATACTAAACTAAAAATAGTGAAAAACATGGGGTGGGTGCAGCGCTGGATATATAGAAACAAAAAGAAATATAATAAAATAAATTACAAATATGCAATAATGATGAAAAAAAATTAAGTGAATGGAAAACTAAGGCAGAGTCCCTATAGCTTAAAACAGGGAAACTGACAGAAAATTACCAAAAAAAAAATTGGATAAAATAAAATTGCAGATATTCAGTAATGGTGAAAATGTATGCGAATAGAAAACTAAGGCAGAGTCCCTATAGCTCAGACCAGGGAAACTGACGAAAAACATCCAACGAATGAAATCATGTGAATAAATAAATCATATAAGTGAAATAACAATGGTGAATATAGTAACATAAACTAAAAAATAAGATTGCACCAAAAAAAATAGTCTCAAAAGGTTATGTGAACTAACACTCATATGAGAAATATGAAAAATCTGAAGGCAAAATATCCAAATGAAAGTCCAAATTTGTGTCACAATAGATAAAGAGTGTCCATTCAAGTGCAGAACCACATATTATACATGATGCCGTGAAGGAAAAGAGTGATGAGGTCCCATTCCTCCAAACAGGAAAACACCCAGGGTGAGTATGTAGTCTCCTTACCCGCAGGGATGACCACAATGGCGGTCTCACCAAGCTCAGGGAATTCGGTCTCCCAAAAACCTGTATGGATGTCCTAGTCTGATAGGGTCCTTGTCACTCAGAGACAAAAGCAAAAAATTGTGGCCATAGTGCAGTATGTATAAAAAGATTTATTGTAAACAAGAAGATTGCACTTACAAGAAATGTCAGTTTCCCTGTTTTGAGCTATAGGGACTCTGCCTTAGTTTTCCATTCACTTACATTTTTTTCACCATTATTGCATATTTGTAATTTATTTTATTATATTTCTTTGTGTTTCTATATATCCAGCACTGCACTCACCCCATGTTTTACAATAAGATAGAAGTCAGATATCAGGCATCCTCTGTAACAAAAATGGCATTTTTGGTGAGATACTTCCAATAAGAAATCACGTCTAATTTCCTCATTAGAGCCCTGCAGGTGCAGCAGCTGATTCATAATTATGAAACCATTCCCATTAGACTCACTTAGCACATGGACACAGACAAACACGCATGGATTTTTACAGAATAACAAAAGGTAGAAATCTGCAACAGCCAATCAGTGGGTCCCGCGGAAACCGATCGCCATTCTGCTAGTGAGGAAGATGGAGATCTTGCTAAGCAGGAACACAGATCTCTATCTTCCTACTGTGCAACCTTCCCCCACACAGTTAGCAAGCACTCCCAGGGAACACCGCTAACCCTTTGATCACCCCTGATGTTAACCCCTTCCCTGCCATTGTCATTAGTGCAGTGACAGTACTTTTTTTAGCACTGATCGCTGTATTAGTGTCATTGGTCCCCAAAAAGTGTCACTTAGTGTCAGATTTGTCTGCCGCAATGTCGCAGTCCCGCTAAAAATCTCTGATTGCCGCCTTTACTAGCGAAAAATAAAATAAAAAAGTCCATAAATCTATCCCATAGTTTGTAGATGCTAAAACGTTTGGGCAAACCAATCAATATACGCTTATTGGGATTTTTTTTATCAAAAACATGCAGCAGAATACATATTGGCCTAAATTTCTGAAAAAATTTGATTTTTTTACATTTTTTATTGGATATGTTTTACAGCAGAAAGTAAAAAATATTGTTTTTTTTTTCAAAATTGACGGTCTTTTTATGTTAATAGCGCAAAAAATAAAAACCGCAGAGGTGATCAAATACCAACAAAATAAAGCTCTATTTGTGGAAAAAAAAGGACATCAATTTTATTTGGGTACAGTGTCGCACGACCGCGCTATTGTCAGTTTAAGTGACGCAATGTAGTATCGCAAAAAATGGCCTAGTCAGGAAGGGGATAAAACTTTCTAGAGGTGAAGTAGTTAAAATTGAACTCTAGCTGAATTTACTGCAATACTCAACTTTCATTAGGAGATGTCCCAACAGTAATTCCTTTCCACCAATAAACAATGGCAGACTTCCAGGTTGAGTAATGGCGAGCATCTTTTTATCCATTTCCTCTGAGCCCAGGATTTCATGGAATTGCCCATGGCTTGGGCTCAGATTGCTACTTCACTGAATGGCACTCACAGATCATTACATGTGTGACCACTGCCACCCCCACAAGAGTATAGAAAGACCCCACAATATCACCAAACAGGCCATAGGACCCTTGTGAAAAGGGTGATGTGGTTTTGGAATAACTATAATTCCTCGTACACATGATCGGACTTTCTGACAACAAAACCGTGGAATTTTGTTTGAAGGGTGTTGGCTCCAAGTTGTCTTGCATACATACGGTCACACAAATGTTGGCCAACAATTACGAACGGCGAGCCGATGTGATATCTCCATTATGAACACTAGTTTTACAAGTCCGAGCGCTTCTGGCTCGTCCTTGATTCTGAGCATGCGTGTTTGTACTTTGGACTTTTGTCCGACGGACTTGTGTACACACGATCAGAAATGCCGACAACACACATTTGTTGGCAGAAAATTTGAGTGCATGCTAGCTACCATTTGTTGGCGGAAAGTCCGACAACAAATGTCCGATGGAGAATACACACGGTCGGATTTTCCGCCAACAAGCTCACATCCAACATTTCCCATCGGAAAATCCAATCGCGTGTATGCGGCATTAGTCTGTGTGTGGCCAATGTTGGGATTAATAAATAATTTGCATGACCATGTATAATGCTCTTTGTTGTGTGTGCTGCAACCTAAGTATGATCATTGCTTGTTCCCAATATTTTTAGAATTTGTACTCTAAAGTTCAGTATCAACAGAGCCTAGATAAAATCAGTAGTCCAACAGTGAGACAATCTCAAAGAACACCTTGATTTTAGTTCAGCCTGTAATAGAAAACGGCTTGGAATTATAGGGAGCTAAAAATATATATAGAGAGTTATATACTGTAGAGACAAAAATCTATCTATCTATCTATCTATCTATCTATCTATCTATCTATCTATCTATCTATCTATCTATCTATCTATCTATCTATCTATCTATCTATCTATCTATCGCATTGTGCAAAAGTTTTAGGCAGGTGTAAAGACATTCTGTAAAGTAAGAATGCTTTCACAAATATATACAGCATTTTAATTGTATGTTTGTATTCATTTACAAAATGCAAAGTGAGCGAACAGAAGAAAAATCTAAATCAATTCAAATCTGATCTAAATCAATATTTGATGTGTTTATCCTTTGGCTTCAAATCTTCTAGGTACACTTGCAGACAGTTTTTGAAGGAACTCGGCAGGTAGGTTGTTTCAAACAGTTTGGAGAACAAACCACAAATCTACTGTGGATGTAGGCTGCCCCAAAACCTTCTATCTCTTCATGTAATCCCAGACAGACTCAATGATGAAATATAGACAGATAATTATCTATCATGCCCTGTCATCAGGGAGGCATGTGATTGGCCCTAAATTCGCCTCTGACCTCACAATCTCAATGCATTTTAATAAATGGTTCCACAACGCAAAATAAAACCAGTTCAGCAATAAATATATGTTTTCTGACTTACAATCTGAACGAATCTTTACACTTTTACAAAAAGTTCAAACCTGTGAAGTGAATGTAATGTAACAGAAACAAACAAAAGTACACGTTGCATCAACCAAGCCAATTCATTATTTTTTAACTATAACATTGAAATTATATAATATAAGTTATAGAAGTTAGCTTAATGCATGTTTAGTTCAACTATGAGCACATAGAGACTGAACAAAACTATGTATAATTATCTTTAGAATATAATACAGTGTTTTCATATTGACCAGCCAATATGAAATGCTATTTACTACAGAACATGTTTCCATACCATTGAGTTTATGGTTGTATCCTTTATCTGGGCATTAATATGTTATCTTGCTTCCAAGATCTTTGCTACATTTACCTACCCAGACTCAGCAAGAGTATAAAGAATATAACCAATCCTTTGTTTCCTGGACATGTGGCATTGTCATTGGTAAAATTATGATCCTTCCTAGAATACTTTATGTATTTTGTACAGTTATTAGATCAATGCCCTCTAAGTTTCTCCTTAACTACAGGCCATTCTTAAGCCTACTACACACTAGTAGTTTTTCTTTGTTCAACCCAGCCACTGTCTGAGAGTGCTGATTGGGAGCTGATCGGCAAACCTTTCTTGGTCATGCCCCTTCGACAGAAGCTAGGCAAACGGCCGGCTTCTGTCAGACCAACTGCAGTATACACAGGCCAAAATGTTGGCCGGTTTCTTTTTATCTGGCCGATGCCGCCTGACATTTGGCTCGTGTGTACTAGGCTTTAAGAATTTTTTCTGGCAAGGCAAGAGGCCTAGGGTAAATAAACAACTTATGTTTCACTACACAAGTTGTGGCAGTATGGGAGCTCTCAACATCTCAAATTATTACAAAACTGTGATATTAGATCAGCTACAAATCTGGTGGAACCTAGAGTGTACAAAAAATGGATCTACATGGAAAGAAAATGTAATATGATTAGATGTTGCCTTTCTTCTGTTTATGAACTTCCATGTTCAAACCCAAAATTAAGCTGTTCATCCATTTATTATCAATTAAAATGTCTTTGGAAACATTGCAGTTCTTCCACCAGAGCAGGGGGAGATCATCTTTATAATCTATACTTGATCTTCCACTCTTGGTTATTTCTGCTCTCATACTTGTTGTTAACCTACTTAATTGGTAGACAGCTGGGATGACCAAAGTTGGGGACTTATTCTAGGGGGATATACTCCACACATGTGATACTCTTTCTTAAAGTGGAGTTCTACCCAAAAGTGGAAACTCTGCTCATTGTACTCTTCCCCCCACAATTGGCACCTTTCGGGGGGGGGGGGGGCAGGATACCTGTCTTTCACAGGTATCCTGTTACCACTTCTGGGAGCCTCAGCCATGGATATTGACCTCACCACCCGGGCTCCTTCCCCGGCCTCCAGACCAGTAGGAGAGAGGATCGGAGCCTCGTGCATGCGCAGTAGGGTTCCTGGCGTGAAGCCGTAAGGCTTCACTGCCGGGTTCCCTTACTCGCAATGGAGGCGGCATGCACCCGACAGCTGATGGAAGCATCAGCTGCGGTGCCGACATCATTGGATTCCAGAACAGGTAGGTGTCCGATTATTAAAAGTTTTTAATTTTTGCAGCGGTGGGCGGACCTCCGCTTAAAGGCACACTCTTCCACACCGAGACTTCTTTAAGTAACTGTGAAACTGTCCCTCCAGCATATTTCTTACTAATAACATTACGTATCCCAAGCATTTACTTATTTCAATCACCCCAACCCCATACTAAAGGATATAGCTTTATTTTTTCCATTCTCAGCACATTATATTATCAAATTTTCTGAAGTGGGAAGGGGAACTGGGCAGGATCCTCTTGAAGGCTCAATGGTTCACAGCCTGCCAGCGGTCTAGACAGGTTTCACACTGTACCTTGCATTGGGAATTAGCTCAGCAAATTATGCTTACACGGTATTACACTCTGTTCAGAAAGGCTAGGATGACTCCCAATATCTTGAGAAAATGCTGGAGAAGTTGTGGATGCATGGACACCTCAATGCATGTGTGATGGACATGAAAAAAGCATTTCCTTTGATCTCCTCAGTAGTAGGAAGGGAGATTAATCCAATCCCCAAGCTGGCTTTACTAGGTTTGAGATCATAAGTTTCTTAATACTAAAAATGATTTAGTATTTCCTACTTTTTTGCAGCTAAGAGATGCAATACTAAATTGTGTAAATTACTGCAAAACCCTCTTTTCATTTCACTTTTGGATCTTTTCAATGTAAGTACATATTTTCTAAAGTAAACTAGTCTCTTACTTAATACAACCAGTTATGGTACATATGGTTTGACCATCCCCAAGGTGATGTGACTACTACTTGTGTCTACATAGCCAAATTAGTTACCGAATAATTGTTTAACAGGTCATTCTTGATTGGGAATGCCTTCCTTTTTTCATACCTAAACCTTGCCGTTCTGCTCTTATAATGGTGCTCTTATGCATCACAGCTTGTGAATCCTTTGTGATTTCTTTATGGGTTTTTTTGTCATAGCAGGCTATTCTTACGCATAGTTCTTACTTTTGTTAATCTGATATTGTTATGCACATATTAGTGCTTTCCACACGTACCTGTGGCTTATATTGGCCTAAAAAAATGAATAATTGTTCAAGTTACAAGAAAATAAAGACCTATTTGAATTTTAGAAAGCTTAATCACCCCGCGTCTCTGAATACATCTTGACCTGGATCTCTGCAACTTCCATTTCCCAGGACTTCCCACTTGGTATTCCAAAAGGGTCTTACTGCCTCTTTGTAGTCTCCATTTATTTTCCATTGCAGGTAATGCTGCCAGTGGTGTGAAAGTTGTGTAACATAGGCGATCAGCACCATTTAATGTTTGGGAAATTTTGCAGTTAGAGTTCCTGGGAAACCAATGGTTTTTAAACCCATCATAACCCACTTCTCTATTCAGAAACTCAGTTTTTTGGGGTTGAACCTGTGTTAAATGGTCCTAACTTTAGTACGTATGAAATTATTCAGCATTCACATTTCTTACCTGATTTCTTGTTGGTCATCTTTACTTCATAAATGGAACAGCGGTATTTAGACACGTGGATAAAGAGAACTACAACAAGTATCCTATAATAGTATGAGCAATATTATATTTACTGCATATTTTGAATATACTCTACCACATGTGTCCATCATAGCAAATATTTTTTGCCCACTCTTGAGTATTTATATTACTATTAAAGGTATTTAATTTTGAAGAGTCTCAGGTTTAATACTTTTCCTAAATTTCATATGTTTCTCCTGTTGGCTGAACTGCAGTGGTTTGCCTCAGTAAGTAACATGTTATATACATTATTACCCACTTTCATTTGGGAGACATAGATGATACATTTATAATTAAAAGTTTACAGAGCTATTTAGTCATGATGGTGCAAAGGAAAATCTGCAGATATCCTTAAAAAAAAAAAAACAGAAAAAGCAAAACATCTAAAATATGAACTGACTGCAGTGTCAAACAGATCATAGTACACATGAATATACAAGCAAGCAGCAAGAGACGCTCACAATTTACTGCAAACACAGCAAAAAATCTTGCACTTTGGAAACAAGGCATACATATCAAATGATACATTGCATAAAATCTCTCAACCAGGTAATATTGGTCTGACACAGAGTGAATACTTACAGCTGGAGAATATGAGTGGGCAGGAATGTTCATCCATAGGAAAGTTGTGCAGCTGAAGTTGACATTCAGCATTGATGGTAAGCCTAGAGCAAAATAAAGCATTACTTGAATACATTGTAACCAGTGTGGAAATCTGTTATTTGCCATTACTTTGCAATGAACAAACACACAGTAATAAAAAAAAAATCATCATCATTATCATCATCACAGTAAAACATTTAAGTGGCAAATAAGATGCACAAAAACCCATCCTGAATTTTTATTGAACATACAACCTGATTCATTAAAGGGTGAAATGAGTTTGCATGCCTTAGTTTTGTTTTTTTTCCACATACTAACATTTTTTAAGCTGAATTAAAAAATTTTGCACTTCAATTTTTTTTTTGACATACAAATTTTTTGATAGAAAAAAAATATGCTTGCATATTTGCACAGGCTGAGTGCAAATGCACATTTGGCAACTGGTGTTTACGTTTCTGTTTAAAGTAGCTGTGTATCATAAGCAATTGCCCTGTTTTAAATAAAACACTGGTTTTACTTTTCTTTCATACTTTGAGGCATCTAAGTGCTGTGGATCTCCTTCAGCCTCTTTGCAACCACTTTCTGTCTACATGCATTATTTCCAGTGATGTCTGCATGGCATTTCTCAGAACAGGAATCATGATGGTGGCAACAGTGGACTAGACTTGAATAATGTGTGTAAGGTGACAATGCCTCACTTTCAGATCACTCTATTGCAGGGTAGTCTTCCCGGTCATGATTGCAGATTGACAGCGGTAAGAGCAGGCCGTGTGGAGGATGGTCTATGTGGGCAGCTTTACCCCAGATGCATGCATACTGAGATGTGCCTGTTTTAATCATCAACCATGTGAGCTGCTAATCGTTGTACCTTCATTAAATGTAACCATATTGCTACACTTAGAGGCGCCTGTCTTCTCTTTTATACTCTGTAGCTCCTTCTGGATTTTGCTTCTAATCCCCTTGTGGAGGCTGCCATTTGTGAATGGACATTTTATGGTTACACAACCTATCACATTGCTATAATCTTTATATATGGACTATAAACTGAAAGACCCAAGAATAAATGGTTGTGGAACAAATCATCTGAGTTTCTATTATTTCCTATGGGGAAATTCGTTTTGATATACAAGTGCTTTGGATTACAAGCATGTTTCCAGAACGAATTATGGTCACAATCCAAGGTTTTACTGTACTTTTGAAATTAAGACAGCTTACTGCTGAAAGCAGGTGATATTTAGCAGCTGATAAACAAGATAAAGAAAAATGATTTACTAAAGGGAAATAAATTGTGCACTTTGCAAGTGCAGTTGCATTTGTTTTCCTCAGAGCTTAGTGAATGTGGTGAAGCTTCAGTTTGCAAAGAATACCCAACTGGATGCACATAAATAAATGCAATGTAAATAGATGCAATGTAAATAAATGAGTGATGGAAATTAGGTGATTGGGTGATGGAAATCATCATTAATTTACTTTAAAAAGAACCATAAATATAAGTGTAGCTTGCTTAATAGAGAAGTAGTGCTTTTATTTATTTTTTTTAGAATTATACTTACCTAAGTAGATGCAGCATGGGTCCAATGCTGCATCTGTCCCCTGTCGGCTCTAACACCGCCTATCACTCTGTTCTCAGGGCTCCCTGAGCAGAGAGCTGGTGACTGTCAGCTCTCACTAACTGGAGAGCTGGGCTGTGAAGGGGGTGGAAGCAGCGGGCTCAGGCTTTCAGTGGCTCACTGAAAGGCTGAGCCCGGTGCCGATCCAGGAATGTGGGCGGATCCTGACTTCATTGTCGTGATCTTGCATGAACCTGGACTGGCTATGTGGCGTCAGCCGGCAGCGGGCTTCAGCCCACTATCTGCTGAAAATGGGTCACAGGAGTGCAGAACGAATTGCACTCCTGTGATCCACAGGAAATAATACAGCCAAACAAGCTTTGGCTGTACTTCTCCTTTAACTTTTTTGGGGAAGAAAGAATTATAGTTATTGTAGTCCAAGGTGTATAAGGTGATCTATGCAGCAGGGACATACTATATGTCATATGTCTTTTTGGTAAACAAAATTATATTTGTTTTTTCAGCTGTGGACGTTGGGCATGCTATGTACACCGAAAAAAATGTACTAGAACCACACAAGGCATACATAGCACACCCTCAGATTGATTTACTAAAACTGGAGAGTGCAAAATCTGGTGCCACTCTACATAGAAACCAAAACCAGCATCTAGGGTATTTTTTGTCAAAGCTTAATTGAACAAGTTGAAGTTAGAAGCTGTTCGGCTACTAGGGATGAGCCCAATGTTCGAGCCGAACGTAAGTTCGACTCAAACATCGGGTATTCGCCTGTTTGCTGAATAGCGAACAATTTGGGGTGTTTGCGGCAAATTCAAAAGCCCCAGAACACCCTTTAAAAGTCTATGGGAGAAATCAAAAGTGCTAATTTTAAAGGCTCATATGCATGGTATTGTCATAAAAAGTGTTTTGGGACCCGGGTCCTGCCCCAGGGGACATGTATCAATGCAACAAAAAGTTTTAGAAATGGCCATTTTTTCGGGAACAGTGATTTTAAATATGCTTAAAGTGAAACAATAAGAGTGAAATATTCCTTTAAATTTTGTACCTGTGGGGGTGTCTATAGTATGCCTGTAAAGTGGTGCATTTTTCCTGTGTTTAGAACAGTTCCTGCACAAAATTACATTTCTAAAGTAAAAAAGTAATGTAAAACTACTCACGGCTATAATGAATTGTCAGTCCCGGCAATTCAGATAAAAGAAGTCATTGAAAAAAACAGCATGGAATCCCCCAGTCTGGTATGGATATTAAGGGGAACCCCGCGCCAAATAAAAAAAAATGGCATGGGGGTCCCCCTCAAAATCCATACCAGACCCTTCAGGTCTGGTATGGATTTTGAGGGGAACCCCACGCCAAAATTGAAAAAAAAATGGCGTGGGTCCCCCCCCAAAAATCCATACCAGACCCTTATCTGAGCATGCAACCTGGCAGGCCACAGGAAAAGAGGGGGGATGAGGAAGCGCCCCCCCTCCTGAACCATAACAGGCCACATGCCCTCAACATGGGGAGGGTGCTTTGGGGTAGCCCCCAAAGCACCTTGTCCCCATGTTGATGGGGACAAGGGCCTCATCCCCACAACTCTTGCCCAGTGGTTGTGGTGGTCTGTGGACGGGGGGCTTATTGGAATCTGGAAGCCCCCTTTAACAAGGGGACCCCCAGATCCCGGCCTCCCCCCTGTGTGAAATGGTAAGCGGGTACAAATGTACCCCTACCATTTCACAAAAAAAAGTGTCAAAATGGTAAAAATGACAAGACACGGCTTGGGACAAGTCCTTTATTAAAAAATAAAAATGTCCCACGAAGTCTTCTTCTTCTCTTGCTCCGATCTGAAAAAAAAAGTGACTGACCCACCTCCATGGGAGGCTGCCACTGTATGACGCATCTTCGCTTTGACAGTTCTTTTATAACTGAGGGCGGGGCCACATTGTGACATTCCTGGGTGACCCCGCCCCCCTCTGATGCACGGGGACATCCCTATGGCTTTCCCGGGGCATCAAAGGGGGTGGGCCACCCGTTTATGTAACCGGGTTCAAACAAATTTCTTGCCTGTTCGCATGTTCTGCTGCGAACCGAACTGGGGGGTGGTTCGACTCATCCCTATTGGCTACCATGTACAGCCGCACCAGATTTTGCACACTCTAGTTGTAGTAAATCAACTCCCTGTGTTTCTCTTCTGCTGCCACTACCCCACTCCTTCACTTTTGGAGTTGATGTGTTATAGAAAATCTATTACAGAACAAAAAACTGACCTTCTGAACTCTGTTTATAAACACTGCTCAGAAGCTTGATAGCGGGATACAAAATAACATTGAATTTATTCTGTTCCATTCATCAAATGTGTGACTGTTGATCTATATATGGTATCAGTTAAAGTGACCTCAAGGCAAAAAGAAAAACATTATTAATAACATTTATACCTATTTAACCCCTATCAACACTTTTTAAATTTTCATTTTTAACCACTTTGCTGCCCACCGTATAGCAAAATGGCGGCGGCAAAGTGGTTGTCTTATCCTGACTGGACGTCATATAAAGTGATCAGGATAACAGAGCTGGTGCATGCCCATGGGAGCGCGCAGCACGGCGATCGGAGGTGTTGCGTGTCAGTCTGACGCACCGCAACTCCAATCGTGGTATGGAGCCTCTGACAGAGGCTTCTTACCACGTGATCAGTTGTGACCAATCACAGCTGATCATTGCGTGAACCAGAAAGTGCCGGTAAACGGCTTTCCTCAGTTCACGCTGACAGGGAGAGCAGATCGGCGGCTCTCCCTGTCAGAAGGGGGGTCTGTGCTGATAATCAGCACATTGATTATCAGCACAGCCCCATTCAAAAGGTGCCCATCAGCTGCCAATCAGCGCCCATCACCTGCCAATCAGTGCCCCATAAAAGTGCCAATCAGTGTCACTCAGTAATGCTTGTCAATAGCTCCTCATCAGTGCTGCCTATCCAGTGCCACCTATCAGTGCCCATCAGTGCCGCCTATCAGTGTCCATCAGTGCCACCTATCAGTGCCGCCTATCAGTGCCATCAGTGCCACCTATCAGTGCCGCCTATCAGTGCTGTCAGTGCTGCCTATCAGTGCCGCCTATCAGTGTCCATCAGTTTTTTTTATCGCAAGAATTAAAAACCGCAAGTGATCAAATACCACCAAAAGAAAGCTTTTTTGTGGGAAGAAAATGCTAAAAAGTGTTGCATGAATGCATAATTGTCATTCAAAGTACGCTGAAAGCTAAAAATTGTCCTGGGCAGGAAGGGGCGAAAGTGCCTGGTATCAAAGTGGTTGAATTAAAGAAAAAAATATTTTATTAATTTGTGAATAACTTTGCAATGATTCCTACTAGAATTATAATTTTAGTTTTATCATAAACAGGACAAATTATAGTACAACATTTATACTTTTTGTAACACTAATTTTAAATCAAACGGCATTTTTTATGTTATAATTTTGGTTTGGTACATAGCCACAATATTGCTGACTGTGGTTTTTCTTTGAGAATGAAATGTTTGAGGAACCTTTGCACCTGCCTAACAATGTTCTTCCTAAACTATTTACAGAACTAAACTTAATAAACAATTCAAAAAAACTGAAAAAATAATAAAAACATACAGCCTTTCAGATGGTATAATATAAAGCAGTGCATTTTAGTTTTGCAAGTGTACTAGCAACAAGGATAATATTTTTTTTACAGCCTGTTAAGTCTGCAACAATTTACACTGTGTTTTAAAGAGAAACTGAACTCAAAAATTTGAGCCCAGAGAAAGGTAAGCAGAGGGCAAAAACTAGTAACCAGTAGTGATGAGCTAATCTACTTGGGTTGGATTAGAGTGCAGGTCCAGCAAACAAATCTGCAAGTTATACAAAATAAAAAAATTGCAGCCATATTAAAATACCAATATTTGACCTTATATAAAGTGCATAACATATGTAAACAAACACAATAATATTATATGATCAAAGTCCCAATATTTGCAAGTCAAATGTCCAAATCAAACTATAAACTGAAATATCTTCAATAGGGATGAGTGTCCATTATCCTTACAAGTGTTGTGAATTACATCAGGACCATTGTGAGAATCTCCTCCACCATGTGAGCAAATGGGATGGCCGTCAGATTAAGCAGCATTCGCACTCACTGTCTTGGGTGCAGGCTTGTGTAGAAGTAATCCATGTAGATATGATACCCCTTTTGAATAGTGGAAAGGCCAGGCCCAGATAATTTTTCCACTTGTGCTGATGAAGGTTGGGCACTCAGTGGGCTAGAGCTGGGATTCTTTGCCTTTGTACACATGGAACACATACAAATACCCTGTGGCTCTTTCACAGAGCTTGTAGGACTTTACTCCATATCTGGCCCTTTTACTGGGAATGTACTGTTTGGTTCCCAGCCAGCCAGTGAAGTGGACAAGGGACTCATCTAAACAGATTTCCCTGTCAAGGACATTCAGCCAATCTCTGGGAAAAAAAAATAATTAGGGGGTGAATTTTGTAGAGCTTATCTTAGCCAGGCTGATCTATGAGAGGGCACTGTGAATTATCACTAAAATGGAGAAATCACATGATCATGTGTGTAAGGAGAAGAGAACAGTGAGTTATCGGTCTTTGTTTACAGATCAGCTGTGACTTAACAAAGTGATCATGTGGTAAAGAGCCACTGTCATTGGCTCTTTACCACAATCAGTGATGCATTGTGTCCGGGGGACACATCTCCCCACCGATTGTCGCGTTGCGAGCGTCCGGCAACTCGGCATTTGCAGTAAGCCTGGGAGGGCATCATTTCATGTCCACCTGAATCTAGGGAGGTCCCCTATAGTCCAATTATGGCTGGACAGGAACCAGTTAAATATAGTTTTGTGTGTAATTTGTAAAAATCATGTAACCCACTGTACTTATATTGGCGATTGTGTTTTAAATATTGTTTAGTGTGTAGTTAGTATATATTATATAACCCTATTAATAAATGTATGTTCCAGTTCCAACTACCTCTTTTGTCTTAGAATCCTCAGATCTAGCTGTGCATATGTATAGTGATTGGAGTGTATTGATAAAGGCATAGATAAAGGCATATTAAGCTAATATTATACTAGCTCATTATGAAATACTTACCTTAGAACAAAGCCTTCCAGCGGCGCCCGCACACTGCTGAGACGGCTGACATTTTCCCCGGAGTTTCTGTCAGGAACCATAAATCAGATGGAGACAGAAAATGTAGTAAAAATCACACCTTTTAATATAGTGGTACAAATGGTACACATAGTAAACATAGTCAAAACATAGCCAGGGTTCGGTAATCAAAGCGGGTAGTCAGTGCAAGCCAGTAAATCAGGAAGCCAGAGATCAGCATAGTAAAAGACAGCAAACAGGATCAGGAATCAGAAGGGACATCAGCCAGGCAAGTCACAGCAGAGAATCTTCAGATATGTTTACCAAGGCGAAGGCATGGGAAAAATAAACCAGGAGGCAATTTAAATAGCCAGAAGGAGCTGGCTGACGAGCATGAAATGATCACCAGGTGAGGCAATATTGGAACGATGAGTGATGGCAATTAACCAACAGCTGAGCACTGAGGAGGGAGGGGTGAGCCCAGTTCTGACAGTTTCTTCCAAGTTCACGGGCTCCGGCGATGTGAGTGGCTGGAGCCACGATGACATCACTTATGGCACAGGGCTTGAAAAGGAACAGCACCCGTGGCTGTTCCTTTAGAGCGCATGCGCCAGTGATGTCACTGGCTGCACTTAATGTAAATATCTCCTACATGTTTAGGAGATATTTACACTACCTATAGGTAATCCTTATTATAGGCTTGTCTATAGGTAAATGTCTGCAGAAGAAGTTTACTTCCTTTTTAACCTAGTTTACAGGAGGCAGCCATTTTATTAAAGATAGGGTTTTCTTGTGTCAGAGCCTCCAGCAAGGAGAACAGTGATCACCACCATAGTGACATCACCAAATCTCTCTCCAAATGTCCTGACACTAGTAGTCAGAGGAAACAGTCTCACACTCACAGCACCAACCTTAAGAAGATACGAAATTCCCTTGTATCGACACATGTAGGGGAAGGGGACAGGACGGCACGCTTAGCAGACCAGCTGTTAGGAACGATCAGCATACCATCCTGTTACCAGCCGGTTTCAACCATTCATTTTTTGCTTGATGTAGAATGGTGCACTGAAGCGCCTGGATATTGTGAGTATTCTGTGTGGGACCTGTTTATTTTTGTTTCAATAAATTGCATAAGCATACTACACTATGAGATCCTTTTTTCATTGATTTACTGAGGCACATTGGCAATTGATCCAGGATCCCGGACGCAATGTTGAACCCTGTAGTGGTTCCAAAGCGTGTATTGACTTAACAGCAAAGTCACGCACCTTAAGGTGAGCCTTCATTACATGGGGAGGAGCACCCGAGTGAGAACACAGTGTCTGATTATCGCATCACTTTCACAGCATACTGAATCGTATGAAGTGTGGAGCACCTGTAAATTGGATCAATTTGAACTTTGCACAGTGCACTTAAGCACTTTTTTTATAATTCCAGCATTTGGATCTATTTAGATTTCCACGGACTTATTTGCTTTACTATTTTTCATCACTATATGAATGCACACTGTCACTTTATTATTTGGCTATTACGCACTTGTTATTTTATATATTTTTCATCATATATATTATACATTATTATTACCATGGTGTAGAGGATATATTTTTACCAGTTCAAAGGCTTTATGCTTATACCTTTGATAGCGCAGCATTTTTAATGCGATTTTAGTACTTTTACATGGTTTATGAGACATGTTTACCGCTTGCAGTTGAGGATTTACTGGTTTATTATTGTTAGTGGAGGCTCACAGGACGTTCTGTATAATTTTAGTCTCACACTCATACTGCAATTGTACATCTACAGTTTAAGACACAGCTGAAAGTACAGGAGTGTCTAAACACCCTCACATACCAGCAAGTGCACTTCTATTTTTTAGAAGGAATTCCAGACAAAAAGTCGATTTTTTAGTAATGTTACCATTTGTCCTCGTTTCCCAGGGACAGCTCCAATTTGGAGGAGCATTCTGGCATGTCCCCAGGCATGATTGTGCATGTGTAGAAATATGGACTGGTTTTCTTTCCTATTTTTGTATATGGAGTCCAGCAGTGCCATTTTGGGATTGTCAAGGCGATTGCACAAGGGCATGTCTCAGGCTCTGTTACTCTGCAAGTATCCAGCATGGGTTTCTCACCCTAAACAGCCTTTCCACTGACCACAGGGGGCTGTCAAATCTCTATTGGTTTGGCACATGCTGCTCTACACCTGTAAATCTGTAAATGCATTTTTACCATTATCTTCTTAAAATGTTTAGAATTTTATTGCACCAAGTTTACCTTTGACTCCGTTCTCTGCATTATCTAGTCCTGACCCCTGCACTTTGTGTGCTGCTTATTTTTGACCTCTGCACTCTGGAGCCTTGTATTACTCTGGATTACTTAGTCTGAACCCTGCACGCTGTGTCGAACTTGCTTATGATATTTGCAATATTTGTATTACTTTTTCCTGAACCCTGCATTCTTTATGTTACACACTCTTGACCCCTTCACCCTGTGCATTACACACTCCTGACTTTCGCAATGTTACAGACTCCTGACCCCTGCACTGTGTGCGTTATGCACTCCAGACCCTGCTTGTTACATCCTCTTGACTGGGTTCAGTTTATATTTAACCATATCCCATTACGCCCCTACCACTGTTAGTTCAATTTGGCCACACAATTTACGGAAGCTTTACTCTTTCTCTATTTATGGTTCTCCAGGTATTATTTTACACCTTGAATTTCTGTCTCTTGTCCCAAAAGTATGTGGCCAATTATGTAGGGCATATTAAAAATGGGGAGGGGGTTGTGGGGGAGACTTCAAAGGATTGTGTGAATTTTGGGGTGTGGTTAAAAGTGGGTGTGGTCAGTAGGATGTCCTCAGATTTCATTTTAAAAATCTGATAACTTTATTTTTCAGTGTCCTGAAAAATAGCATAGTTAGCATTTCTAGAAGTTTAAAATTAACATAGCTAACCCTAACCCTAGCTAACATTAACATAGCTAACCTTGACATAAACTTCTGTAGCAAAGTCACAGATCGTCATAAGTTTTCAATAAATCAAAGGGATTACCATGTGAGTGCTGCTGCTATGGTGATGAATAGATTTTTTGATGAATCCATTCGTCGTCAGCTCATTACTGATATGGTGATCACAAAACGTCATTAATAAACAGAGTCATCCTCCTTATAGCTCCCCATTAAAAAAAAGGAGCCTCCGTAGAAACAAGGGGGTCAGATTAAGCTCACTGTACCCCGAAAACCTACTTAAATCCACCATAATTTTTACCTTTCCTATGTCAAAAATTTGCAAAAATTTTCCAAATTTCTCTGTGTGAATTTAGAAAAGGAAAAACAATCTAGATTTTGATAATCCCATTGATGAGTAATTTGTCACTATCACAATTTTTTATAACAATACTGTATGTAACCTATGTCAGCCATACATGAGTTAAAATAATTTCAACAAAAGTAAAATCATGAATCAAAATTCATAATTTCATATTTTGCAGGCTTGTTTTTTTGTTTTAGATTTTGACATAAACTCACTGTTCTCTTTTGTTATGAAATGCAAATACTCTATGACTGGCCGCAGAAATTTTCCTTGTCAAAAGAAGTTTATTGAGTATACAATGTTATAAAGATACATAAAGATACATAAAGTAAGTTTACAAGGATCTATAAAGTAAGCTCATTGTTTTACAGTAGGGTTTATATAGGTAAATATCATGAAATTTCAAATATTAAACATTGGGTTTACCTAAACCTAAATTAAAGATATATATCATTTCCTTAGTTACTTTTGTAGGTATTTAAATGATTTATACCTACTATACATATTGTTTACAAGTAGAGTGTATATAGGTCAAATAAATTCTGATAATGAGCTTTAATCGTAAGGTGGAGAAAAGGAAAGAGAAAGAAGAAAAAGGGTTGAAAGGTAGAGGTATGGTCCACAAGGTTGTCCCGCTCGTCAGTTTATTATTCTTTTTAGTTCTCTTTGAAGCCTTAGAATGGGTGTCTCTGTAAGTCATTTAATCTGTTACCATGGCAACAGGACAGAGTCATTGAAATTTGACAGGAACTGTTGTTTTATCCAAGGACGCCAAATTTTTTCAAATTTTGGAATTTGATTTTGATCGATGGCTACCATCTTAGCATGGGACATTGTATTTTTCATTCTGTGAATTGTTTCTGCTAGTACCAATGTAGGAGATTTCCATGCCTTGGCCACTGTTTGTTTTGCAGCCGTTATTAGTTGGATCATAAGTTTGAATTGAGAGAGTGTTAACCATTCCGGTTTTAGATTAAGTAAAGTTAAATATGGATCTGGTTGTATTATTTTTTTAAATATTTTAGATGCAATCACGAAGACTTCCTTCCAGAAGGTTTGGATTACTGGGCACGTCCACCATATGTGTAAATATGTGCCTATTTCTGGGCATCCTCGAAAACAAAGAGTTGAGGTATTAGGTGAATATTTTGCCACTCTAGCGGGTACAAGGTACCAGCGAGTTAGGACTTTATAATTTGTCTCCAGTGCCAAGATGTTGGGTGAAGATGACTAATGCCCTGTACACACGGTCGGACTTTGTTCAGACATTCCGACAACAAAATCCATGGATTTTTTCCGACGGATGTTGGCAACACAAAGTTGTCGGAAAATCCGATCGTTCTGAACGCGGTGACGTAAAACACGTACGTCGGGACTATAAACGGGGCAGTGGCCAATAGCTTTCATCTCTTTATTTATTCTGAGCATGCGTGGCACTTTGTGCGTCGGATTTGTGTACACACGATCGGAATTTCCGACAACGGATTTTGTTGTCGGAAAATTTTATATCCTGCTCTCAAACTTTGTGTGTCGGAAAATCCGATGGAAAATGTGTGATGGAGCCCACACACGGTCGGAATTTCCGACAACAAGGTCCTATCACACATTTTCCTTCAGAAAATCCGACCGTGTGTACGGGGCATTAGATGTGAGCCATATATTAGGCCAGTCCATGTCTTCTAAAGTTCGTCCCAGGTCCTCCTCCCACCTCTGAACGTAAGAGGGTCTATTAAGATATGCTACTCCATATAATTGATTATAAAGTGATGAAATTGTACCTTTAGCAAATGGATCTTTTGTACAGATTGATTCAAAAATGGATAATTGGGATAATGGTGTATCCCCCTTTAGGAATGGTGTATAGAAATTTTTGATTTGGAGATATCTAAATATCTCAGAGTTTGGTAGATCATATTTTTCTCTAAGCGATGGAAATGAAAGGAATGATTTAGATGCTATGAAGTCATTTAGTGTCTGAATGCCTGATGTTGTCCAAGCTTTAAAAGAATTTGGGTAGATCCATGCCGGATAAAAGGCCGGATTTCTGATAAAAGAAAGGAGAGGATTGTGTGGAGATTGTAACTGATATTTGGTTTTTAGTTTATCCCCGAGAGATAAGAAGTGTTTAGTTATGGGATTATGAATTTTAAAGCGGTCTTTAGGATCAAGCCATAATAAATTTGATATTAATAGAGGGTCATTTTCTGAAGCCTCTATAAATACCCATAATGGGATTTCCTGTTTTGCATGGTATTTGGAGAGACTGGCCAAATGTGCTGCTCTGTAGTAGTTAGTAAAATTAGGGTATCCCAGGCCTCCTTTATTTTTGGGAAGATGTAGTGTGTGTATAGGTATACGTGGTTTAGAAGAGCCCCATATAAACGAAGTTGCTCTTTTTTGTACTATTCTCAAAAAATAGGAAGGAATTGGAATAGGGAGGATGCTGAATAGATAAAGCAATTTGGGTAGAATAGTTATTTTGATTGCATTAATCTTCCCTATCCAGGATAAAGGAAGTTGCGACCATTGTTTTATTAGATTTGTGATCTGTCTTAATACAGGAGGATAATTGGTTGAGAATAAGTCAGAATGAGATGCTGTTAAATGAATTCCAAGATATGGGATTGATTTTTCTGCCCATGTGAATGGGAGTGCAGCCCTAGCCGGGATCAATTCCATGTTTGTGAGTGAAATATTAAGCACTAGGCATTTCTTAGGATTAATCATAAGGCCGGATAGGGCTGCAAATCCATCAAGAGCTGGTATTAAGTTAGGACCAGAGACCTGTGGTGATGATAGAAAAAGTAATATATCGTCTGCAAATATACATAATTTGTGTGTAATACCTCCTACTTTAATGCCAGTTATAGTTTGGTTTGTTCTGATGTATTGGGCCATGGGTTCGAGTATAAGGGCAAATAATAAGGGAGATAATGGGCAACCCTGTCGGGTACCTCTTTCGATATTAAAGGCTTCAGATTTGTATCCAGCATATTTTATATAGGCTTTGGGTTTATTATATAATGCTTTGATCCATGTTAAAAAGTGGGGTCCAAAACCCCATTTTTGTAATGAATATTGCATATATTGCCAGGATACTGTGTCAAATGCCCTCTTAATATCGAGAGATAGAAAACATAAAGGGATTTTCCGTTTTTTAGCAATATGTGCCAATAACACTGCCCTGCGTATATTATCGCCTGCCTGTCTATTTGGCATGAAGCCTACTTGATCTCTATGTATTAATTTTCCTATAATGCTATTGAGGCGTTTTGCTATTATTTTTGCTAATAATTTAATATCGAGGTTTAACAGAGAGATAGGCCGATAATTCACACAGGAAGTATCATCAGAAAGGGGTTTTGGGATCATACAAACAATTGCCATTAGTGTTTCTTGCCGAAAAGAATGTCCATCTAGAAGTTTGTTAAAAGTTTCAGTGAGAATGGGAGAGAGTATTTCTGAGAATGTTTTATAGTATAAAGCCGAGTAGCCATCTGGGCCTGGTCTTTTGTTAAGTTTTAGGTCTTTTATGGCGTTAGCAACTTCATCTATAGTTATAGGCTCATCCAAACTGCTTTTTTGAT
Source organism: Aquarana catesbeiana (assembly GCF_042186555.1). Taxonomy (NCBI): domain Eukaryota; kingdom Metazoa; phylum Chordata; class Amphibia; order Anura; family Ranidae; genus Aquarana; species Aquarana catesbeiana. The sequence goes on from NC_133325.1 coordinate 305,405,483, forward strand.
TCTCAGATAACTCAGGTAAGGTTATTTTTGAGAAGAAGGATTCAGCTTCTGTAGGATTAAATTCATTGTTTGTCTTGTATAAAGCTGCGAGATGTGAGTGAAATTTATGGACTATTTTAACTGGATTACAAGTGTAAACATTTTTTGATAATTTCAAACGTATTGGTTTGAAAGATTTGTTAGTTGAATTTAATGCCCGAGCCAAATATGTACCTGGTTTGTTTGTATTCATGTAGAAATTGTGTTTGGAGCGTTTGAGGGATTTATCAACTGACTCAGTGAGAAATAGATCGTATTCCAATCTAGATTTTTCCAGATGAGATTTTGTACTCTGAGATGGATTATCTTGAAATGATATGTAGGCTGCATTAAAACTGAGTTCTAGTTTTTTTGCTAGATTTTTGCGTTCCCGTTTAAATAGTGCCATTTGTCTTTGTATTGTACCACGCAAGACAGGCTTATGAGCTTCCCACAGTGTTATTGGGGAGATGTCTGTTGTTTTATTAATTGATATGTATTCCTTTAAAGCTTGTTCAATGGCCATCTGATGTAGTGGGTGTTTGAGCATTATGTCCGGTAAGTACCACGTTGGGTCATGCGCTTTTGGTATGGCTGAGGCTATAGTAGTGTATACTGCATTATGGTCAGACCACGGAATCGGAATTATATCTGATGCAATAATTTCTGGTATCATTCCTATTGTTAGAAAAATATGATCTATTCTGGTGAAGGTTTGATGAGGGTGCGAGAAATAAGTGAATTTCTTTTTCATTGGGTTACTTTCTCTCCATGAATCTACCAGATTGTATTTGGAAAGAAGTTGAGAAAAAGGTAATCTAGAGGTTATTTTGGATGGTGTAAAAGGTGATTTATCTAGAAATGGGAGGAGGACCTGGTTCGAATCCCCACACATTATCACTGTTCCTATTTTGTGTGTATTAATCACTTGTAATATATGTGAGAGGAATGGTGTAGGTTGTTTGTTAGGAGCGTAGTAGGAAATCACCGTGATTGCTGTATCCATTATATAACCCATGAGTATCAGGTATCTACCTTCTGGGTCTTTAATTTCTGATGATAAGGTGAATGGTGTGGATCGGTGAAATGCAATTAGAGTTCCCCTTTGCTTGGTACAGGCAGAAGCCGTGTAAATTTGTTGATAAAAAGGAGAAATATATTTTGGAGTAGAATCTTTGGTGAAGTGTGTTTCTTGGAGGCATACTATGTGAGCCTTCTTGTTATGGAAAGTACGGAAGGCTTTGGTCCTTTTTTGAGGGACATTTATTCCCTGAACATTCAGGGAAAGTATATTCAGTGGTGCCATGGCAATAGATCAAATAGTTTTGACTTACTTTTTGTTATGCAGAGCTGACTGCGCAGATCAACCTGTGTGGACTGAAGAGATGAATAGATAGAAAAGAAACCAGTGAATTCTGGAGTAAAGAGTAAACAAAAAACATATGAGATTAGATGATACATTGTATAAATTATTTTTTGCAAGTAATCACAATTTACCCGTGAAAGAGAATAAATATCTCTCTCAGGGGAATAAGTGCCTTCGTCACACTCCCACATAATATGGTTGGGAGAATGAGGAGGGCTAATGGGGGTACACGGATCTTCCGCTTACAGGAGAGAAGTGCTATGTCAAAAGACATCAAAATGATGTTTCATTAATTGGAGTGCAGAATATAGTTTTTGTTGAAATTATTTATTTCAGGGTGGTTGTATATGGTTAGTCTTGCCCTAGGCTAAATAATTCAGTTAGAAAGGTACTGTTAATAACTTTGGTATTGATGAAGATAGTTTGAATTATTTTGGGATTTTAACCCTTTTAGAGTAAACAATTACATATTTTATTCATATGTAACTGTTTAGATATGTTAACTCATAAAATTGAGGTTGTATTGCTTCAGATTAGAATAAACAAAAACATAATTCTAGGAACTAGTTAGGTAATAATATATTTGTTTTAAGAAAAGAAAGAAAAAGCTTCCATTACTTCTGGATTATTGAACACATTTGTCCTAAAAAGTAATAAATCTATTGTTATTACCTGATAATATATAACTGAACAAGAATTTCCTTATTTCACTTATATATTCTAAGACTATATTAATCAGAAGTAATAAGAAATATAACTGGAATGTAACATGATCCCACACAGTGTGTGACTATCAGAATGCAGTTACATTCAGTTATAAATATAGGTTTTTTATAGAGAACCATCTCTTAGTATAATAAATGAAGAGATATCAGGAATTAGGATGATAGTCCATTGAATCTTCTTGGTCCATGGATGATGTGGCATAACGGCCTCTTTTGTGAGAATGATGATTCCCATTTTGTTCTGAAATTTTCTGGGTGCTGCCTGAAGGTGAAGATGACGCCATTCTTCTGCGTGTGGGAGTGTTGCTGCTTGTGGGTTCTGTCAGATTTAATTTTAAAAGGGTTTGTTGTAGTTCATCTGCTGATCTGCTTCTATAAATTGTACCTTGGTAGTTAAATCTGACTGAAAAGGGGAAGCCCCATTGATACATAATGTTGTGGCGTTGCAGTTCCATTAGTTGGGGTTTCATGGATCGTCTTTTAGTAATAGTAAGTTGGGATAGGTCAGCAAAAATTTGATAATTGTGTCCTTGAAAATTAAGTTCCTTTTTTTCTCTTGCAGCAATTAGTATTTGTTCTTTCGTTCTGTAATAATGAAATTTTGTGATTATATCACGTGGGGGGCCATCTTTCTTTTTGGCTGTGAGGGCTCTGTGTACTCTGTCCAGTTCTAAACGTTCAATAGGGATATCTGGCTTTAGTTCTTGTAATAGAGCAGTAATAGTAGATTGCAGGTCTGTCACAGTTTCAGGTATTCCCCTTATGCGCAAGCTTGAACGTCTGGCTCTATTTTCGTAATCTTCAAGCTTAGTTTGAAGTATTAAATTCTCTTTTTTTAATTGTTCCAATTCTGTTATATTTTCTTGGGTTGTAATTTCAATTTCATCCATTTTTATTTCTAAGGCTGCGGTGCGGTTTCCCAGCTCTCTTATTTCTTTGGTTAGGCTTTTTGTTATTTGGTCTGAGGCTTGTTTTAAAGCCTTATGAACCATCTTTTCAAATTGTAATAATATTACTGGGGATACTGAGGAGGCTTGTGGAGAAGTTTGTGAGAGGATTTGTTCTGTATCGGACTCAAATGGAGAGTCTTGCTGTGACATTTTCTGTCTGTGAGAGCGCCCTAATGCTGTATCTTGTGAGGTGACTGGAGCTGCTTCAGCTGCAGTGAGTGCCTGTGAGCTCTTTGTGAGGTGATTTTTATTTCTGCCACGGTTTCCTCCCAGTACCATATTTCCTGTCCAAACTTTCACAGTTTGTTCCCTGGGGCAAAAAGGTTCAAATGGATACCTTTTGAGCCTGCAGGCTCCGCTTTGTCCTTCTCTTCTCTCCTCAGCGGTGTGGAGCTCTAACAATGCATGTCTGCTCTGCTAGGCTCCGCCTCCTGCCCTCCGGCCGCAGAAATTTTCAAGCATTTCGAACATTTCTGGCTAGTGACACTGAAATGCTTATCTGCACTGCATGCTCATTATTGTTTGTTTCTCACAACTAACAATGATAAGTTTGCTGCATATAAATCACAGTTTGGCTAATTTATGATCTCTGTCTCAGCAAACGTATGTCCTCTACACCATAATTAAAATAAACTCAGTAACAGCATTAAAAAAATACAATATGTATGATAAATACCAAAATGGAAAATGACTTTTATGGAAACATATATACTATGTTAAACCTTAAAGTTAACCCAGGTTCAGAGGTATTCTTTTTGACATTTTCAAAAGTGACACTGTCAGTCATGTATTTGAATATACATAATGCACATTTCAGACACCTACTGATACAGAATAAATTTCCCTTGCAATTTTGTAAGAATCTTTGACAGTATTGTGCTATGGTGAAAATAATTATAATCAACACAAAGTGGGTATATGTATAAAGCAGTGAAACTGAAATTCAGCAAGCTATTTCATGTGAATCTTTCTGGTGCATGTGTTTTTAATAACAGTGATTGATTTACCACAACCAATGAATGTTTAGTTAAGGTCACATTTACTGCTTTATGAATAGGTCTCCAAGTATCAAAACACTGATTGAGTGCATTAAAAATTACACATTTTCTATTGTTCTATGTTGACAAAGGATAGTTATGCCAGTACCACTTAAAGCGGGAGTCCGGCGAGAAGAGTTCAACAAATGTGCATGTTGGGTGAAAAAGGAGCTTCTAAAGGTTATTCATTCCTGAAAGATGATCAAAAGCTTCATCTGTAGCCACTGCTCCTTTGTTCAATAGAACAGGAAAAATGGCAGCCCTATTAAAATGAACTATAGGTGGAAATAGGGAAATAGTATTACAGAAATTCCCCAGTAAGTAGATCTAGGGCAGTGATGGCGAACCTTGGCACCCCAGATGTTTTGGAACTACATTTCCCATGATACTCATGCACTCTGCAGTGTAGTTGAGCATCATGGGAAATGTAGTTCCAAAACATCTAGGGTGCCAAGGTTCGCCATCACTGATCTAGGGTAATAAAAAGTTTATCTAACAAAAAAATAATCTAAGCGCCTGTAAATTAAAAGCCAAATGAGACATTATGCTCTCTAAAACGTACTTCATAGCTGGATCTGTTTTTGAGAGGCTGATTTGGCTTTATGCATTACAGATTCCCATTAAATTTATAAATGGCAATAATGCAGAACCTATTTAATTTTGACAACATAGTAGTTTTGAATTTAAATGTGTTCCACTTTTTAAAATAATGTGGAAAACTTTTGACCTGCTCATTGGTGTGGGAGGCTGGTAGGTGGTCCCCTTACCAAGAACTAATCATCAGACATCAATCATCAGTAAAAATCAGACATTAGGTAGTTACAGAACTCAGAGCTGTGAAAGTTTTTTGGTGCGACATAGACCTGACCTGACACATTGCCTATTAGGTTAAGGCTGTGTCATGCTGAGAAATGTTGAGCTGGATCTGTTTCTAAAAGATTTATATGGCTTTATGCATTACAGATTCCCATTAAATTTATAAATGGTAATAATGCATAACTTATTTACTCCGGACAACAAAGTAGTTTTGAATTAGAATGTGCTCCACCTTTCAAGATGTGGAAAACCTCTCATCTGCTCATGGGTAAAGGAGCCTGGCAGGTGGTCTCCTTGCCAAGAACCAATCATCTCTTTGTAAAAATCAGGTAGTGCCAGAAATCTGAGCTTTGAAAGTTTTTGCCTAGGAACAATTTTTGGTGGCTAAAATGCACAATTCTGTATAATTGTACCTAAAACTGTATACGTAGACTATCAATATATTTTTTATCCAAATAATTAAAAAAAAAGTCTGTTCATTTTTTTGTTCTTTTTGACTGCTTAGCTTTAAGCTGATGATAGATGGAAAAAGACAACAATAGAAATATTTTATTCTGCCCAAGTCACTTGCTTCTGAGTGCCAGGTGAAAGCATGATACCATTTGGCAATGTTGCATGTGTGGGGTACGTTACATTGAACTCATGGACACCTTGAGTTTAAATCTAAAAATCAGCTAATAGAAAACATTTCGAAGAGTATGATTATGCTTATAATAAATTGATCAGGACTATACAGACATTGATACCACAACAACAACAAGAAAAACTCCCTAAATCAATATTACAATGCTTGATAATGTGACAGAGAAACCTGTTTCATTTAAAAGAGATAATGAAAACATGGAAAACTGTTTTCATTAGCACACTAGGCTCTTTTATTCCCATTCAGGCTTCAGCCACACCAACTTCTCGACCCCCCACCACCATACCTGATAATAACAAAGAAACAAATAACATTTTCTTCACCTTACCATTCATATAAACTGTCACCTCCACTCTGTATTTCCTGTCACTCTACTACCATGTACTCCTACACATAGTAGTATCTGCCAAAATGATCACCTCTAAACTACATTTTAAAATATCACAATACCACATATTAAACCATATTAATTTTAACCTCCCTGGCAGTATGATTATTTCAGATTTTTGATGCTCAAAGCAGTACAATAAAACAAGTAAAAAGGCGCAAAACACAATTACCTTGGATTTAAAACCGATTAGTCCAGAAACTAAGATTAGCTGGTAAACTGCATGTGTATGTTCATGCAAGTATACTGGGAGTATATAACGGAGGTCAGTCAGGGCAGCCACCAAAGGAACCAAAAGCAGGGTCCAGCAGGCTAGAACAACAACAACGAGAGGGGCGCCTCTGAGTATATATCATAAACACATTTATTAAAACAGCAATATCCACTCACATAAAAGTAGGAAGAGTTGCATTCAGGTCTGTTGGCTGGGGTGAAGAGATGCGGTGGAACTACAGATCACAGCGGTTCCTGCAGGGCATGCCAAGTCCAGAGGAGGAAGGATGAGCAGGTGCAGCCGGGTGCAGTCTCTAGCAGTGAACAGTCCAACACAAATCCTGCTGTATTAGGAGCCTGATGGTGTCCTGGATACAGGGATAAAAGTTCCAAGTAGAGGGAGAGAGGGATGTGTATGGGACACCAGAGCAGCCGTTCAGCCGTGCTGCTACTCTCCGCTGGATGGTAAGGGCCTCTGAGATGGAGCATGGTCAGCCGTGCAGGGGATCGCAAACGAGGCTTGGAGAGCAATCACAGCGTGGCGCCCGGTGATGACATCACACGTATGCGACACGTTTCAGAATAGGCTTGCCATTGTTGGACGAATGGCCGCATTCCTTTCTCAAGCATTAAAGCGGTACAATGTTTTGCATGGAAATTTGGCGTTTTATATTGTAGGCCTGTAATTCTTAGGAATAACACACTTAAATCTGTCCAAACAAGAGTCTAGTAGACATCCCGGTATGATAAAGATTGAAACACGAAATCATAAATTATAATATAATAAATGACTATAAATAATTATAACAAATAATAATATAATAATAATAATAATAAAAAATATTCAATAATGTAATCAAATCAAAAACACTGAAATTTGCTCAGTTGCAGAATTATCGCTGTCATTAATTTCAGTGTTTGATGACGGATTTCCCCACGAATCACTATCGCTCAATTCTGCAAGTGATTCTAATTTATTATTGCTGTTTTCTAGCTGGTCTAAAACCGCTTTTGATGTAAAGGCACACTTTTTTGTTGCTATGGACAATCTCCAGTTTCCAGGCAGCAAGAACAGTATTTATAATATAAAACTGCATGCAGAGCACTGGACAAACCACTAGACACTGGACAAAATGGATGTGAAATAATTTCATACAGTAATGTAATCTGTAAAATGACAGTGTACTGTATGTGTAATGTGTTTTTTTTTACTTTTTGAATTTGGCGCCGTTCTCCATCCCCGTGCATCGCAATGCTCGCAGGGAACAGAGCTTGGCACTGTGATAGATCCAGCGGAGGACACAGCTCGCACACGCATCGGGAGACATCGCAGGATCCTGGGGACAAGGTAAGTAACTTTGCCAGGATCCTGCGATGTGATCCCAAGTGTGGCGCGGGGTTACCGCTTTTGGTACTGAAAATCCACCCCGAGCCACACTCAGGATTACCGCTAAGGAGGTTAAATGACTTGAATACACATTGTCCTGATTACCGGGAACAAGTGTATGTGACATACCTGTGCTTGCTCTGATGTTACACTCTATGTAAATATTATTTCAATAGTATCTAAACCAAAGAACAGAACAGAAATATATTGCAGCTTGCCAGTCATTAGATTTTTTATGTTTTTATTATGTTTTTTTCCCATTATTTTCACTGGAAGATCCCACCAATAAGGTCCTAAGGTGACAACACTAAAGCATGGTACAGGAATATCAGCTAGTATTGGCTGGTTCAACAGAAACCAGCTGACATTCAGCCCATGGGTACATCAGCCTGTCTGATAGAAGCTGACTGGCTGGCTTCTGTCAAACAGGCACGTTGGAAAACCTGCATCTGATCGGCATCTGATCAGCACTGGCAGCTGGTGGGTGTGAGCACTGACTGGTGTGTTCTAGCGGGGGGGGGGGGGGGTCCTGTCAGAACATAATAGCTTAGCGTGGAGCTCGATGTACTAATATTGCATAGTTAGTACAGTGAGCTCCTCAGCTAGTTTAAATGCAGTGAATGAAAATTATATGAAAAAAAAAACTTGAGAGGTGTACCAGGCTTTACTCACTGCGCTGTATCTATAGAAAGAGCACTGCCAACATCCTAGATTAGAAAGTCAGATTACATGGAAGTGGGGTGTGCTGTAGTCCACAGAGCTGAACTGGGCAGGACTGGTCAGTCTGAATAACAATGCAGAGTAAAAAGAACACAGCTCCTTTTTTGACAAGGTCAACAAGTATTATTTTCACTTATCAAACAGAGATAATAGAAACCCTTTCAATGATATACAGTAACTAATAGGCAAAATTAAGCAAACAAAACAGGTTCATTGTTATGGTTTGCATACACTTCAAGACTCCTTATTTATTGGGTGTATATCACACAAAGGCTTTCAAATGTTACCTTTACAGCCTGTATCTACAAGAGGGAGTGCATTCATTCTAAATAACTATTAAGATAAAATCTAAATGCTGCCCAAATGCTTTTTCAATATCCTTACAGAAGGGATTGATACATTTGCATTGAGAGTGAGAAACATTATCACCATTCAGCACTGTTAAGCTGTAAATGCAGCCTACATACGTATTAGGCCACTATGTAATCTGCTATACTGTTAATATAATTATTTCCATAGGAAACATTTTCTTGATACCATCTTTTTTTAAAACATTTCAAATACAAACAGTAAATGTACATCACAGCAGTCATTTACTTCTCTTAATTTTTATTGTTAAATCAAAATACAATATGTACAGTGCACTGAAAATACAAAACACTCCAATTAAAAATGTTTGTCTGTGGTGAAAATCATCATTACGGGAGATCATTATCTGAGCTTTGGAATTCAGTTTTTTTGTCAAAAGAAAACTACAAGTAACAAGGGCCAACTGTGATGGAAAATAAACAAACCAAAGGTTCAAGGACCATCAAGGTGCCACCTAATGCATGGATGCAACATATAACCCAATTAAATGCATATGAATTCATATCTTCAAATTTATATGGGGGGGGGGGTGGAGAAGAAAAGGGATGGAAGGTCACGGTGAAAAACAGTAATGAAAACTCAAATAAAAACCTGATTATGCTCAACCAACCCAAATATGAACTAATTGTGACCCCACTCACCATGCATTGGTTGTAAATAGGAACACATGTATTGGTATCAAAAAGTCACTGGAAATATCAGAGTTAAAAACATCAATCAAACAGAGCAAACATGCTGGTAGAACAGTAAGTCCACTTCCAGATGGCAATTTGTGACCACACAAAAAATTAAAGATGTAAGATTTGAACATTGTGGTTTCATCCCCAGGCCTCTCAGGGGAAAGTAAATATTCTTGATTGAAAGCAAATTATGGCAAGTCTTTAGTGAAAGACTACCTATTGAGTCCTGTCAGACACATGGACTGCCCTGTGGAGCACTATGATTTTTGGAATTCCTGTATTTACCCACTTGCCATAATTTGGTTTCAGTCAAGAATATTTACTTTCCCCTGAGAGGCCACACAAGCCTGGGGATGAAACCACAATTTACAAATCTGGCATCTTCCATTTTTTGTGTGGTCAGAAATTGCCATCTGCAGGTGGACTTACTGTTTTACCAGTATGTTTGCTCTGTATAAATGATTCTTTTAACTCTGATATTTCCAGTGACTTTTTGATACCAATAAATGTTTTTCTATTTACAACCAATGCATGGTAAGTGGAGTTACAGTTAGTTCATATTTGGGTCGGTTGAGCATAATCAGGTTTTTGTTTGAGTTTTTATAACTGTGATGGAAACCATAGCAAGGCCTCTTCTGCCAGCTGATAACAAATGGAATACCGTTCAAAGACAGCTCTCTGTATGTACTAATGATCAGGAACTGTAGGGGACCAGCTGCAGTTTATGTGACCACTGTAACAGACAATCACGGTGGTTACATGATTAGGCCCCTGGGGCACACAAGAACAGTTAAAGGGACACTGGGGCAAGTGGAAAGGGGTTAAAATACACTAGAGTACTGGTATATATTACAATTCAAGGTCAATTTCCATAATTCTTAGGTCAGATTTTATCCTTATGTGTGAGTTTAAATATCAATATAAGGATTATGTAAATTGACCTTAAATAGAAAAAATATACCAGTCTCCAGTGTATTTTAACATGCTTTTTAGACTTTATTGGCATTTGGGCAGATGATAATAATAATAGTATTATAAATCTTTAATAATTTTAAAACAAATAATGATGTCTATTTAGTAAAAGTCTCTCCTACTATATGTTTTATTTCTTTATCGGGGATCACCATAGATTACATTTTTACATAATATCAGGAATTAGTTTTAGACTGCCTAGTCTAGTATATCTATTATCAACCACCGGTGATATTAACCATACATACCATATAAACTGCTATGTATTGTATATTCTGGTTTATAGTTGAATACATACTTTTATGCTTTTTTATTGTGATTTTCCATTCCATTGTATATTTCAACATGTTAGGTATTATTAGATATATAAATATAAAATTCTTGGACTACAATCCATGGACTTTATGGGCACCACAACAAGTGAATAATTTACCTTTTGGTCTCCTTTTTTGTGAGTGTAGTAGTCCTTATTTATGGCTTTTGTGTTGCTGGATATAATACACCATAAGACTGAGATCTTTACTGGATTAAATGGATTCATCCTGAGGGTTAAACAAAATATTTACAATTTGGTAGGTATTGTATGTGATGTGACAGGCTATGTTGCTGAATATGGTAAATGTAGACTGTCAATAATTGTGATGCTTTTGAATTTGCAGACGTAATATACACCTGTCCAGCTTTTGGGTGTTTTGTAAGGCCCGCCAGATGTTGTTTTGTAAGTGCAATGATAGATGTACCTTTTGGATTCTGAATAATATAAACAACAAAAAAAATGATTGTATACTACCAGCTTGTATGAACTATAATGTTTGTTTTTTTGTCTCTAATTTTATAGGTAGTATTCTCATTTTTGCACCTTCTACTTCGGAAGAAATGGAACCACTCAAAACATTTTGAGCTTTATGTTAATGGATGGAGGCACCCCTAATATTTATAATACATAGGATTTTCATTATTTTTTTGTTGGTTGTATCGTGATATCTGGTAAGGGCTACCATTCAAGTCAACATAGGGTGCTAGATGATATTGTACCTTATTAAATACATTTTATGATTTTAATTTTACATCAATAAAATTTTGTATGTTTATATAAAACGATTTTGTTGTTGTGCCCATAGAGTCCATGGATTGTTGTCCAAGAAATTTATATTTACTGTATACATCTAGTAATATTGAGATGTGGTGCTTCTTTATTGTGAAGTATAAGGAGTGCTAACATTACCACCCAGTAGCCCCTTGTTTGATTGTTGTCCATAATGTGAGATATTAAGGCAGATAACTTTTTGTAAATGGGCTGTCAATGCACTTAAATCAGAACTGCACTATGTTTTCTGAAGCAGCACACCACAAAGCATAATTGTGCATTACCGTCCATTGTGGTGTGCTACAATGCAAATTATTTGGGGCTGCATTATTGATTAGTTGTTCAGTATGCATTGCAGTACACGAGTTGCAACCCCAGCAATCTGAATGGGCCTTTTCTGGCTATTTTTGTTTACAATCAGTATTTTTTGTTGAAAATTACTTTTAACCCCCCAACAGTATATATTTATTTTTTTAGCAGAGACACTAGGGAAAACAATGGTGATTGGTTACATTTTTTATGTCACACAGTATTTGCACAGCTGTTTTTCAAATGCAATTTATTTGGAAAAAATACACTTAAATTAATTTTAAAAAAATCAAAACACAATATATACCCCAATTTTTTTGTAATATATGAAAGATGACGTTACGCTGAGTAAACAGATTCCTAAAATTTAATGCTTTAAAATTGCATTCGCTTGTGCAATGGTGACAAACTGTAGTACTTAAAAACAATTTAATTTTTTTACAGGTTACCTGTTTAGAGATACAGAGATGGTCTAGTACTAGAATTATTGCTCTCACTCTAATTTTCACGGCGATACCTCACATGTATGGTTAACTGTTTACATATATGTGCGCAACTTACATATGTTTTCGCTTCTGCACACAAGTATGGAGGGATGGGGCGCTTTAATTCACTTTTCTTATTTATTCGATTTTTGATTTTTACACTATCACTTTAATTCTTCTTTTTTTTCTTGATCACTTTTATTTTTATAACAAGGATTGTAAACATCCCATGTAATAGAAATAAGGATGACAGATTCTCTTTATGGAGAGATCTTGGGTCAAAAAGACTGCAAATCTCTTCTTTACCTTTAAAAGCAAAAGATCAGAAAAAAAGTTTGATATTTTGCTTTAACCACTTCAGCCAAGGAAGGATTTGCCCCTTTCATGACCAGGCCATTTTTTGTGATAGGGCACTGCATCACTTTAACTGACAAATGCGCGGTCGTGCGACACTTTAACCAAACAAAATTGACTTCCTTTTTTTTCCACAGGCTTTTTTTGGTGATATGTGATCACCTCTGCAGTTTTTATATTTTGCACTATATACAAAGAGCGACAATTTTGAAAAAAAAAGTTTTGCTATAATAGATATCCAAAAAAATATAAAAAAAACACATTTATTCATCAGTGTAGGCTGATATATATTCTTCTACATATTTTTGGTGAAAAAAAAAATGCGTATATTGATTGGTTTGCATAAAAGTTATTGCGTCTACAAACTATGGAATAGATTTAGAGACTTTTATTTATTTTTTATTGCTTTGGCGGCAATCTGTGATTTTTAGCGGGACTGCAACATTGCGACGGACAAATCTGACCCCAGATTACACTTTTTGGGGACCAGTGACATTATTACATTCATCAGTGCTATAAAAATGCACTGATCAATGTAAAAATGACACTGGCAGGGAAGGTGTTAACACTAGGGGGCGATCAAGGGGTTCAGTGTGTTCCCTAGGTGTGTTATAACTACAGGGGGATGGGCTCACTGGGAAATGACAGAGATCACTGTTCCCGATCACTGGGAACAGAAGATCTCTGACATGTCCCCTATCAGAACGGGGATCCTCCTTGTTTACACTGGCAGATCCCCATTCTTACTCTCTACTAGATGATCGCGGGTCACCAGCGGACACTGAGCCCACCCAACCCCTGGGCATGCTCTGGCAGCATGCAGCAGGAGCATAGTTGACAGCTGCCAACCAGCCGCGTATATCTGCATGAACTGGTCAGCTAGTGGTTAAAAATATATACATTTTTGTTTACGTCCACTCTAGGCTGATGTCCCTCCTGTCTTCCAAGGCCATAGAGGCAATAAGAGATGATCTATGCCCTCAATGCCTCTGTGACCAGCTGGCCACACCGTCAGATCAATTATAGGGCACGCCGGTGAAAACGAAAAGCCCCAAAAAACACTTGCAAGCTTTGGAAGCAATCCAGTGGCTAATGAGCCCCTCGGACAGCTTTCATGAGAAAGTCAGCTGCCGGCTGAAAAAAAAGGTAGCTGGGTTATGGCTGATAGCTTCAGTTATAACCCTAGGAAAGTACTTGCGAACCGCAATGTATACTTACGTACTGCGGGCAGCATGTGGTTAATGCTTAAGAATTGATTGATTGCTTAATTGAGTGTAGTGTTGGTAACTGCAAACAGTCCATTTTTAAGGTTGATTTTATTGAAAAGTCAATAGGAATTCTAAATGAAGAATGGGAATTAGCACAAAACATCACTTTCCTCATTCTACTGATAAAAAACAAGTTTTTATTGTTTGTATAACCATTGGAAAAAAATGTCCTTATATCCTGTTCTGCTGACACAACAGGAAGTGAAGGAAAAACTTCCTGATGGGGAACGGAACAGCAATACAGGACAAGAATTCCAAACCTCAATCAACATATCCCAAAAACTTAAAAAGTAAGTACAGTAGCTACAGTTTGTACTGAAACGTATCTCTGAGGCTAACCCTTAACCTGAGCCTACGCTCTAAGCTGAAGCATGAATCTAACTCTTAAATATAATCACTATTCATCCTCAAGCTTAACACTTAAAGACCAACTGAAGTCAAAAAGACATTGTACTAGTGGTCCCTAGTTTCACCTCTGCTTTACATGTATAGCTGATGTACAGTGTGTCCTAACATGAATGTACAGTTTGTTGCATAATTCAATAGGTATGAGAGCTTGACCACATTGTGGTTGTTACTTATCTATGCTGGCATAGAACACTAGAATGGGAGAAAAGAAATTGTATTTCCACTAAGATAAATTAGTATTTTATCACATTTCCATGAAAAAAAGCAGTTAAACATGTAAATGTGTTAGTACAGAATACTAGAGAATAAAAGTACTGAGATTTTAATTAGGTTTTTAAATCAAATGTGTGCTTTTCCCATACAAGTTAAAGTAAGAAGTTTGCTTAACCACCTTATGACTGCGCTGTAGCTATTTCATTCTGGGAGGGAGGATCATGGATGTCCTCCCAGAACTACCCCCCTGCACGCACGCACATGCCTGGTGTGCACTTTGGACGAGCTCTCTGACCACTGTGCCCTTAGGACACAGCTGATCGCAGATCGCAGTAAAGGGCCAATTACAGCGGCCCTTTACCTTGTGATCAGATGTGTCCTTTAACAGCTGATCACATGTAAACAGACTTGCCGGTTATTGTCAGTCCTTTCTTCACGCGCGGTCACAACATGAAGAAAGGAGAGCCGGTAATCAAGGCACTGCAGCCACAGTGCCTATTAGTGCAGCTTGTCAGTGCCCATTAGTGCAGCTTTTCAGTGCCCATCAGTGCTGCCTATCAATGCGCCCATTGGTGCCCATCAGTACCGCCTATCAGTGCCCATCAGTTCTGCCTATCAATACCCATCAGTGCCGCTTATCAGTGCCTATCAGTGCTCTCTCATCAGTCCCCATCAGTGCTGCCTCATCAGTGTCCATCAGTGCCACCTCATCATTTCCCATCAGTGCAGCCTCATCAGTGCCCATCAGTGCAGACTATTAGTGCCCATCAATGCAGCCTCATCAGTGCACATCAGTGAAGAAAAAAAAATACTTATTTGCAAAATTGAATAACAGTAAATAAAGATATTTTTGATTTTTTTAATTTGTTTAGCAAAAAATAAAATACCCAGTGGTGATTGGATACCACCAAAAGAAAGCTCTATTTCTGTGAAAAATGATACAATTTTCATATGGGTGCAGTGTTGCATGGCCACGCGATTTTCATTCAAAGTTCAACAACACTGAAAGCTGAAAATTGTCCTGGGCAGGAAGGAGGTAATTGTGCCCAGCACTAAAGTGGTAAATTACTCTCCTTTCAGCATATAGTCACCTTTACTACACTATTACATCCCCCTATTGTTCTGTTCAGCTATCAAAGAAATGACCTAGTATTGCTAAGTACAGGATGGCATGTGACTTACTGGTGATTTATTATGGGCCCTGCACTGTCACATGACTGCTAAGAGAGAATCCTAATCTCTGCTTTAACTTCAATTCAAACTGTCTGAAAATTGTATAAAATATATAAAATGTTCCAAATTATTAGTCGAAAAATCCACACAAAATATTTGTAGTTAAAAAAGTTTGTAGTTACATAGTTTATAAGGCTGAAAAAAAAAAAAAACAGGTGAATGTGTGTATGCGGGATTTGTATTCTCCAACAATTTAACAATTCCGATAGCCCTGTGATTTTTTTCTTTCTGAGGAAGACATTTAAAAGTTTTTTGAAGTTGTCAAGACTCCCAGCTAGTACCACTTCCTGGTGGTGATGGGGGATCCTCATTTTTACTTCTCTAATAGTAAAGAACCCTTTCCACAATCTTAAATGAAACCTCCTTTCTTCTAACCTCAAATCATGGTCCCATGTCCTATTCAGGGACTTTATAGTACACAGTTTATCAAAGTTATTGGAGTCACATTTGATATATATGTACTTTGTAATAATATCTCCTCTTAAGCGCCTCTTCTCCTGAGTAAATAACTGTGATCTAGGTAGTAGATCCTCATAGCTGAGGTCCTCCATCCCCCTATTACTTTTTTTTTGCCCGTCACTGAACTCTTTCTAATTCAGCAATGTCTTTTATTGATTTTTTTTTCTTGAATGTATGTCCTTTTAAATGCATGACAGCATTTTGATAGCTTTGCTAGCTTGGCATGCTATTACTAAGTCTGTGATCTACAAGCACCCCCAGATCCCTTTCCATTACTGATTCTCCCAGGGGAAGCATTCCTAATGTGTAGTTTGCACTTTAGTACATAACTTAACATTTCTCAATAAATATTGAAACTTATCTGTTGCCAAAGGTATTTCCCAGCATAGTTTATATCATCAGCAAACACTGAAAGTGAGCTCTTTATTCCAAACTCTATAACCTTAGTAAAGAAATTGAACAAAATTGGGGTACACTACTCACAACTTTAAGGCCATTCAGAGAATAAGTAATTTATCCCTACTCTCTGGACCCGTTCATTTAATCAGTTTCCAATGCATGTACAATTTCATCAACTTCAACAGACTTTATTTTACAGAATAAATGTTTATGAGGTACAGTATCAAATGCCTTAACAAAATCTAGATAAACTATGTCCACTGGACTTCCACCATCCAAGTTCTCTTTTATTTCCTCATAAAACGATAACAGGTTGGTCTAACAAGAACTGTCTTTCATAAATCTATGTTGGTTGTCACTTACGACACTTTAGCACAGTCAAATCTCCGAATAGAGTCCCATGCCATTCCCTAAAATACCTAACATTCTTTTGATGTTAGGCTGGCTGGTCTGGAGTTTCCTGGTATACAGCTCTATCCTTTTTTTGTAAATTGGTACCACAATAACTATATACTAATCAGTTTGTACCATTACAGTCAGTAAAGGGTCTTTAACATTAGAAATAGCGACTTGGCTAAAACTGAGCTAAGTTTCTTAAGGCCTTCTGGGTGTATTCCATCTGGACCTGCTGATTTGTCCACAATAATTTATTCTAGTCTTTTTTTGTACCTGGTTTTCAGTCAATCACAGAGGTGCCTTCAATGAAACACCAATAATATTACTGTTAAGATTATCAAATCAGTATTCTGTAAAACTGAAGAGAAAAAATGATTGATTACATCTGTCCTTTCACTGTTATTTGTTATCAACGTCCCATGTTCATGTGTTTTGGGGCCTAGCTGTTCTTTTA
The DNA here is from genome assembly GCF_042186555.1 of Aquarana catesbeiana. NCBI lineage: Eukaryota > Metazoa > Chordata > Amphibia > Anura > Ranidae > Aquarana > Aquarana catesbeiana. The sequence continues at coordinate 305,422,832 of NC_133325.1, forward strand.
TAACCTTTTTACTGGTGATATATTTGAAAACAATTTGGGGATATCTTTTACTTGCCATAGCAATGTGTCTCTTATTTTATTTACTGTAGGCACCCTGATTGCTCCCTTGCATCTTTTGTTGTATTTCTGTAAATCTGGAATGTTGAGGTTGTCACTTCTACTTTGTACTTTTTAAAGGTCTTTATCTCATTTATTTGTTATTTCCCACTATAATTTAGCCATATATAGTAGGTTTTAATTTTTTTGTCTATGCTTGCTACCCAGTGGAATACAATGACTGAAGCACTTGTTTAAGTATCTCCTTGCTCCCCTTTTCCTCTAAACTCCTTGAACGCCTGGTTTACAACCAACTGAGTGACCACCTCATTAAGAACAACGTTCTTGATCCCCTTCAATCTGGATTTTGCCCCCAACACATAAACTGCTCTTTTAAAACTCAAAAGTGACCTACTAACTGCAAAAACCAAACGGACACTATTCTGTACTCCTAGTTCTGGACCTTTCAGCTGCCTTTGACACGGTTGACCACCCCCTCCTCCTCAAAAAACTTTACTCACTCGGTGTCCATGACTGTGCTCTTCAGTGGCTCTCATCCTACCTATCCCAATGCACCTTCAGTGTCACTTACAATTCTACTTCCTTCTCCGTCGGGGTCCCCCAAGGTTCTGTTCTTGGTTGGTTTCAGGTTCACGTAATACAGGTCAGGGCTCAAGGACAATACCAAGGCAAGGATGTGTGAGCTTGCCGGGTAGTTATACCATTTCCTGCAATCAGGCTCAGGTGATGCCTGACTGCCAGTACTGCGGCCCAAAGATCACATAACACCAGCAGGGGAAAGCTCCCCTGACAGTTCCAAACTGCTAGGAGACACCTGCTGATGAACATTAGTACTGTACGGCAAATGTCAGATAGTATTACCAGCAGGTTGAACCTTTCCTGACAGTACCCCCCTCAAAAGAGCGACCTCCGGATGCTCCAACTAGCCGCTGCTGCGGAAAGTCCATGGCGTCAAGCCAGGCAGCGGGCAGAGTTACATCAAGCTGGGCATGAGGAAGGTCTGTGGCTTTAAACCAGGCAATGGGCAAAGGCACCTCAGGCTGGGCAGCGACACATCAAACTGGGCAGAGAGCAGTGGTACATCAAGCCAGGCAGTGGGCACATTGAGCTGGGCAGAGGGAACAGACACATCAGGCTGGGCAATAGGTACGTCAAACTGGGTAGCAGGCACAGGAACCTCAAATTAAGTAGCAGGCACATCGTGGTGGGCAGCAGGCACATCGATCTGGGCAGCAGGCACATCGGGCTGGGCGGATGGCACATCGAGCTGGGCAACAGGCACATTGAGCTGGGCAACAGGCATTAGCACATCAATCTGGGCAACAGGCACGGACACATCAGGCTGGGCAACAGGCACAGGCACATAAAGCTGGGCAGCAGGCACTGGCACATCAAGCTGGGCAGCAGGCACGGGCACATCAAGCTGGGCAGCAGGCACAGACACATCAGGCTGGGCAATAGGCATGGGCACATCAAGCTGGGCAGCAGGCACAGACACATAAGGCTGGGCAGCAGGCATGGACACATCAGGCTGGGCAGCAGGCATGGACACATCAGGCTGGGCTGCAGGCATGGGCACATCAAGCTGGGCAGCAGGCACAGGCACATCAGGCTGGGAAACAGACAGGGCCAAATCAGGCTGGGCAGCAGACAGAGGCACATCAGGCTTGGCATCAGACAGGGACACATCAGGCTGGGCAGCAGACAGAGGCACATCAGGCTGGGCAGCATACAGAGGCACATCAGGCTGGGCAGCAGACAGAGACACATTAGGCTGGGCAGCATACAGAGGCACATCAGGCTGGGCAGCAGACAGGGACACATCCGGATGGGCAGCTGACAGGGACGCATCCACCTGGGCAGCAGATAGGGATGCTTCAGGCTGGGCAGCAGACAGGGATGCTTCAGGCTGGGCAGCAGACAGAGGCACATCAGGTTGGGTAGCAGGCTCCGGGTCATCTGGCAGGGTGGAAGGCTCTGGGTCATCTGGCAGGGTGGCAGGCTCTGGGTTGTCTGGCAGGGCAGCAGGTTCCGGGTTGTCTGGTAGCGCAGCAGTCTCCGGGTTGTCTGGCAGAGCAGCAGGCTCTGGGTCATCTGGCAGGGCAGCAGACTCCACAGGCCGGGAAATGGGCACCAGAACTTCAGACCAGGAAATGGGCACCACAACCTCAGACCAGAAAACGGGCACCGAGACTTCAGACCGGGAAACAGGCATCGGGACTTCAGACCGAGAAATAGGCACCGGGAATTCAGGCTGGAACACTGGCACTTCAGGCTGGGACACTGGCACTTCAGGCTAGGACACTGGCACTGGGACTTCTGGCTAGAATAGATTGGCTGATATGGAGGCAGGTTGGGTTACTGGCAGGATCAAATGGGTAGGAAAGAACTTCCCTCCCTTTTTTGGTTTAGCCACTGAAGTCCTGTAGGTAACTGCAGGACTGTAGGTAGGGGATGAAGCAGACTGGAAAGGAGGGTTAAAATATGGCAAGGAAGAGGTAACAGTAGCTGGGGGAATTTCTTGTGGGTTTGTAGGCAGCTGAGAAGAGGCAGGTGGGTAAAAGGCAGGATAGGTGCAGGGAACAGAAACTGGATATTGGTATTTGGTTGGAAGCAGCGTATACTGGGCTGCGACTGAGGTTGCCATGGGTGATGGGGAGAAAGACATTTGGGTAGGCAGGTGTCTGATGGCAGAGGTGGTTTGTTGTAGGTTGGCTGGGGCTGATTGCATCATATCAGACCATGTTGAGAGTAATGGTTGCACAAACTGCAGTTTTAATTCTGCCTGTCTAACAAAGGACTGAACAGACTCAACGTACTCTGTTATCACCTGTTGGGCACAGGCTGAGTAGTGCTCACAAAAGTACATCTTCCAGAAGCCACACCAGAGATACAACCCTGATCGACCAGGGAGTGAGCCAAACGAATAATTTCTAGCAATTGGTCACTAGTCCACTCTTGCAATGTCTGGCGGCAATATTCACTACTCTCTGATGCCAGCAGAGCAACATAAACAACCTCATCGGCATTCATGTTTTAGCAAAAGAAACTGAACCAAAATGGCTCCTATATAGAAGTTTGCTTTCTACTGATATACAGTATACTGTTTCCCCTATGTGCTCTACTTTTGCAGATAATTCTGGGTTCTTACCTGGCAAGGGAACTTTATGCTCCCTTGAAATCCTGCTGATTTGATACTAGTGACCTATCCCTCCCCCTCTGGCTTCCTGTTTCAAGGATTGGGCTTCATGATTTGATATTTTTCTATTCAAGTTCTTCTCCTTTAGGTATGTGCCTTTGTGAAGTAACCATAGCCCACCCTGGCATCTTACCCCTGTGACTTGTCGGTCATTTCTTCTCCCTCTGATTTCGGGTCTTGGACCCCTGTGTGGCCCTGACAGATGGCACTATTTCCTACTGGATGCTGAGAATGTCCATGGAAACTTTCATATGAACTTGAGTGGTCAGTATATTTTATATACACATATTTAAAATGAATAAGTGTTGCAATCAATGTAAATGATTCATGCAATGTAAACTAGAGACTCTCTGTTGTTGTTTTTTTTTTTTTTGTATCTGAGATATGTTTTTGTCCACTTACTCCTGTTCTGCTTCTGTTAATCTTTTAGATGAAATAATCTTCTTGACCAATTGTCGTTACCCTTGAAGAAGAGGTCAACCCCTTGCTTACCTCGAAACGTTGGGTTTTATGATTATTGGTGTTCAATCTACCTGTATCATTACAATTGGTCATTGTCTCATAGAATTGTTTTTTCCTCACCTATATGCATCCATTTTAATTTATGTATTGTTAGGTCATGTTAATGATTTTTATACGGATATTTCAATAAATACAAACAAAAATTTGTAAAAAAATTTCTACTATTTTCTACCTTTATTAGAGGTGACCCCACATTAAAGTCCCGTTAGAGGAGTTGCACTCCTGTGGAGTGCGCTTTGGTTCTGTAAAATGGCTCCTATGTGCAGCCACTTCTGGTCAGGGATGGCCTTGGTATTCTGTCATAAATCAGATGTAACCAGAACTGTGTGAACTGCACAGAGTAAACCAAACGTATGTAGGTGTAAATGTAATTTATTAAGATACATGAATACAAATATAAAAGCACCACCAATACCAAACAGTGTAAACAAACCAACAACCAAACAGTGACCCATAAACAGCAAAAGGGGATACCAGAATCGTAATCTTAGCCAGGCCAGGGTTATAAACGGGAGATCAGCAGATGGGGGGGCAAGGAGCAAGACAGACAGGGAGAAGGCGGAAGGGATCAGGCTGCAGGGCAGGGGAACAGGAATGCAGGATAACAGGATAGACAGGAACAGGTACAAATACAGGTTCAGGATCAGGTTTGCAGATTCACAGTATACAGGTCAGGGCTCAAGGACAATACCAAGGCAAGGATGTGTGAGCTTGCCGGGTATTTATACCATTTCCTGCAATCAGGCTCAGGTGATGCCTGACTGCAGGAGGTGATATCGGCTCCATACTGCCAGAAACCACCCGCTGGTGGACGCCAGTACTGCAGCCCTTTCATGAATTTGCAGAATGTACTGTACCACAGTGGCAGGTTCCAAAAAGAAATTTCTTTTCATGTAAGGCCATTGCAGCTCTGTACCGTCATGTGGAAGGTAATGTTTTGGCCTTGTTGAACAGAGAGGTCAGCAGCAAGGGTCCATTACTATTGACTCATGGTCCAGCAGGCATGGTCAGGCACATTACATTTCCTTCACGGGGCACTGAGTAACTGCTGGCAGCTGGGAAGAATGCAGGACAGGGTTCAATGCTGGAGCTTGTTCCACCACCACGCCTCCAAAAAGCTGGTGGTGTTTCTGCCACATCTGTCTGCTCCACCCCCTCCTCTTCTTCTTCCTCTATGGCCTCTTCTGTTGAATTGTCCTCTGAATCAGCAGTGTTCAAGGGGCTATGCAAGCAGTCAGGCTAAAAGATGCCATGTGTTGCTTCAATTGGTCTGTCTAGGAGACAGGAGCCACACTGGGGCAGAGATTTGTCAGCTCTGCAGGGGCAGGCTCAGCGGTGGTTGATGCCACGGTAGCTTGAGCCAGGAATGGTTGTATGTGACAATGGCACCAACCTTCTCTTCGCCCTCCGACAGGGACACTTGACACATGTTCCATGCTTGCACACGTCCTGAATTTGGTGGTGCAGCATCTCTTGAACAGATACCCAGGCTTACAAGATCTTCTGAGGCAGGCCAGAAAAGTCTGTGGCCATTTCCGATGGTCATACAATGCAAGTGCTCGGCTGGCTGACATTCAACGGAAATTCAACCTGCCTACCAACCGCCTTGTTTCTGACATGCCCGCCAGGTGGAACTCAACATCAGCAATGCTTTAGCAGATGCACATGCTGCAGAGGGCCACCAATGAGTACCTGTGTGGGTATGGCACAAGGACAGGCTCAGGGGAGCTTGGCTTAATTTTGCCATACCAGTTGCTACTGATAAAGGATGCATGCACTGTCCTGTCAGCATTTGAGGAGGCCACAAGGATGGTGAGCAGCGACAATGCATGCATCAGTGACACTGTCCCTCTAGTCTTTCTGCTGGAGCACACGCTTCATGACATCATAGACAGGGCACTTGAGGCAGAACAGCGGGAGGAAGAGGAGGACTTCCTTACCTCTCAAGGCCCCCTTTATGCAGATACCATTCCTGCGGGGCTGCCAAACACACAGGAGGTAGATGAGGAGGAGGAGGATTGAGTCAACATGGATGTAGAGGATAACATACAGCAGTCCTCAAGGGATGGTTTTCAGTCCCCAGAAACTCAAGGAGTTGTATGTGGCTGGGAAGAGGTAGTTCCTGATAATGTCATCCTTATTGACCCAGAGGACTCAGAATCTCATGCCTCTTCAAACTTTAATTTAACACTATAAGAAAATGGGGCAAACATTCGTACAATTTTTCTCAATGTTTCACAGCAAATTAGAACCGATGAAAGAAAATTTGTACGAAAGTTCTTACGAATACTTTAGTATGACAAAGGCTTTTTTTTGTTGTTTATTGTTTCTGATCATGCACAGTCTTTCTTTTCTGATTCTCCTTGTACAAAAATCATACAAAAATGGTACACATTAAATGAAAATAGTTTGTTCTGTTCCGTACGAGAAAAATTTTATACGAAAATTAGGAATCGGCTGTCGAAAGTTGTGTACACACTATACGAAAATCGTACGAAAATTCTTTGGATGAAAATGTTCTTCCAATTTTCTTATAGTGTGTACGAGCCTTTATGGTGCATGGGCTCCCTGATTCTGCAAAGCCTGCCAAAGGACCCGAGGATTCATGGTATCAAGGAGAGGGATCATTACTGGCTGGCAATCCTTCTTGATCGTTACAAAGGTAAAGTTGCAGAGCTCATCCTGCCTTCGCAGAGAGAGCAGAGGATGTAACATCTTCAGGACGCCTTGAAGAAAAATTGTGTAATATATTTCCAGACCCTGGGAGGTTACCTAAAAGACGTTTTTCCGAGGCTTTGTTCGGTCAGAGGAAGTGTGGTGGAGAAGGTGGCCGGCTGACCGATGCCTTTATTCTTAATTCTTTAGTCCTCAGCGCTCTGGGCTGTTAGACATGTGCACACAAATATTTTGTTTCGAAATTTCGTTTTCGTCCAAAAAATACATGTATTTAGTTACTCCCGAAATTCATTTTTATTTATTTTGTTTTGTTAAAAAATGCATTCGTCCGAAAATCCGAAATAATTAAGGTTGAATCTGTCATTGAAGGCTTATGGTGTCTGTCGAATGTTCTAAGAAGATTTGACGGAGCAGCTAAACTGTACGACACCGCAATCGTACATTCCTGGTCGAATGTTCCACCTACAAGCTATAGTCAGGCCCAGATTAAGAGCATTATGGGCCTGGTGCTAAGGATGTTGGTGGGCCTTTTTATGAAAATAAATAAAATGAAAACGCAAACAGTTTTTTGTTAAATTTAAATTAAAGAGAGAGAGAGAGAGAGAGAGAAAAAGGGGAATAGAGAGAGGGTGAAAGAGAGAGAGGGTGGTAGGGGGTGAAGGGGGTGAGTGAGAGAACAGGGTGAAAGAGAGGGGATGAGAGAGAGAGGGGGGTGGGAGTGAGGGGGTGAGTCTGTGGGGGGCACAGCATAGTACATTACACGGGGGGGGGTATAGCACAGTACATCACATGGTTGGCACAACACATTACATGGTGGATACATGGATACAGCACATTTAATGGTGGGCACAGCACATTACGCGGTTGGCACTGCCCAATACAGCACATTACAAGGTAGGCACAGTACATTATATGATGGGCACAGCACATGACATGGTTGGTACTGCACAACACAACACATTGCATGGTGGGCACAGCGCATGCACACAGTGGGCACAGGACCTTATATGGTGGGCACAGCACATGACATGGCAGGCACAGCTGAGCACATTACATGGTGGGCACTGGACATTACAAGTGGGCACTGCACAGAACATTATATGGTGGGCACAACACATTATATAGTGGGTACTGCACATAGCATGGTGGGCACTGCACAGCACATGACAAGGTGGGCACTGCATGACACAGCACAGCACATTACATTGTGAGCACAGCACATTAAATGGTGGACACTGCATATGACATGATGAGCCCTGCACACCACATTCCATTGTGGGTACTGCACGGCACATGCCATGGTAGACAATGTACAGCACATTACATGGTGAGTACAGCATATTACATGGTAGGCACTGCATGGTGCAGCACATGACATGGTGGGCACAACACAGCACATGACATGGTGAGCACTGCACAGCAATTTACATGATGGGCACATCACATGACATGGTGGGCACTGCAAGGCACAGCATGACATAGTGGGCACTGAACATCACATGAAGGGCAATGCAATGCACAGCACATGACATGGTCAGCACAGCGCATTACATGGTGGGCACTGCAATGTACAGCAAATGACATACTGGACACAGCACATTACATGGGGGGCACTGCAAGGCACATGACATGACATGGTGGGCACAGCACATTACATGGGGGGCACTGCAAGGCACATGACATGACATGGTGGGCACAGCACATTACATGGGGGCACTGCAAGGCACATGACATGGTGGGCACAGCACTTTACATAGTGGGCACTGCAATGCACATGACAGGACATGGTGGGCACAGCACATTACATGGGGGCACTGCAAGGCACATGACATGGTGGGCACAGCACATTACATGGGGGCACAGCAAGGCACATGACATGGTGGGCACAGCACATTACATGGGGGCACTGCAAGGCACATGACATGACATGGTGGGCACAGCACATTACATGGGGGGCACTGCAATGCACATGACATGGTGGGCACAGCACTTTACATAGTGGGCACTGCAATGCACATGACAGGACATGGTGGGCACAGCACATTACATAGTGGGCACTGCAATGCACATGACATGGTGGGCACTGGGCACAAGAGAGCACATTACATGGGGGAAGCAGCAGTCTGTCCCTTAGCACAATAATTACACAACATCCCCCTAACAAATGTACTGACCTTATCATAACAGTATGGGAGATGTCCTTCCTCCCGGGCTCCTGCTGGTTAGGACATCAGCGCCCCTCCCCCAGACATGGAGGATCTGTGTGAGTGAACAGATCCTGTGATAGGAGTCAGGAGGCATCGGCAGAGACAGGACTCGGCTGCACTGACTTGTCTCCTCCATGTGTGCACAGAGGGCTCCTCTTCCTTCAGGAAGGCACACAGGAATTGACAAGCCACTTCCATGGGCCTATATTGAGGGAGGGGCCTGGAGCTGCAGCTCCACCAGCCCCTATGTTAATCCGGCCCTGGCTATAGTAGAATTCTAATGTTGTATGCTTCGTCGAATCTTCATGTTGAATCTTTTCTCTCTATGTCGAATAATTTTGGACTAATAGAGTTAGGTTAGGCACATTCGACCTTTTTTGCTATCGTCTCTATAATGTTGAATCTTTTCTCTCTATGTGGAATCTTTTCTCTCTATGCCAAATCTTTTCTCTCTATGTAGAATAAACTTGGACGAATAGAGCTAAGGTTAGGCACATTCGACCACAGGTTTGATGGACACAGATCGCTATTGTCAACCTCATGTCGAATCTCCTATCTACTGTATATCGAACTGTTGTCACAACGATAACAAAAATAAAGCACTTGTTTATGTCGGATCTTTCGGTTTTTGGATTCTGCACGTTTGTTAAAATGATAACGAAAATACCCGAAATTTGGTCGAAAATGCATTTGGGCGAAAACAAATGCACATGTCTAAGAGATGTTAGGTTTAAGCAATCATCGGCAGTGTCTCCATTATAAGGTGCAGGAATATCTAGGAGCAAGAACAAACTTGGAGACCTTTCCAACTGAGCATCCACTGGGTTACTGGGTCTTGAGGATGTACCACTGGCACTTTTTCAATATGCAATGGAGCTACTGCCCTATCCTGCATCTAGCATGCTTTCAGACATTCAGTGCTGCTGGAGGGTTTGTGATGGATCAAAGAGTGGGCCTGTCCACAGAATCTATTGATAAGCTGACATTTATCAAAATGAATCAGTCCTGGATTAGCAGCTATCAAACCCCTAAAGCTGATGTAACTGATTGAATTTGCTAGGGATCTGGGATTCCTTGAAGACTATTCTGCCTATCCTATTCCTGAATCTTGATTATGCTAGCTTCCAACAATATTTTTGGTTTAGGGCACCAATTTTTCTGCACCTGTTTGACAGGTGCAGGTAATTTCATTTTTTTTTCAAATTTTTAAAAGCAGGGCCCATTCCTGCACCCAACAAGAGTAACTGTGAGGGGTTAGTGTTCAGGCACCACCAAAACCCAAGGCCCAATTTTTCTGCACCTGTTTGACAGGGGCATCTAATTTCATTTTTTTTACACATTTTTAACAGCAGGGCCTGTTCCTGCACTCAACAAGAGTAAGTGTGAGGGGTTACAGTGTTCAGGCACCACTTGGGATGGGCGAACAGTTTGGGCCGAGCATAAGTTTGTCGCCTATTCAGGTACTCGCCTTACACCCAAACTTTCTGGGCACTTAGTGGGATGAAAATGACACCAGCAGGAACACTCCCTCCCTCCTGCAGCCCATCAGAGTACTCGAGTACCCATCTGCAGGCCATGCCTCATATAATATACATTGGGGTGCTTTCTTTCCAAAATGTTGTCATTTTGTGGGTAATTCCACTGTCCTGGTGCTCCAGGACCTTCAAAAGTGTAATAGGTAGGAATGAAATTAGATGTGTAATTTATGCTCCTAGAACGCCTGATGGTGCTCCCTACATGTTGGGTCTCTCTAAGTGGTCAGGCTGTGAAAAAGTCTCACGCATGTGGTATCGCCATACTGAGTCAGGTGGAGTAGCAGAATGTATTTCGGGGTGTAATTGGAAGTATGCATATGCTGTGTCTCAGAAATAACTTGTTATTATGACATTTTCCCAATAATTGTGGGAACAAAATTGCAAATTCAAAAAACTCACTATGCCTCACTATGTCATTTGGGGTTATTTGTACTATCCTGGGGTTTCAGGGCCTCAAAAAATGAGATAGACCATCAGTATACCAGGTGTGATCAAATTTTTATGATTTGCACCATAGCTTGTAGACTCTATAACTTTCACACAAACTAAACAATATCAACTAATTTGGGTTATTTTTACCAAAGATATGTAGCAGTATAACTTTTGGCCCACATTTATAAATAAAAATTACCTATTTGCTAAATTTTATAATAGAAAATAAAAAAAAAAGTTTTATCAAAAGAATTGTCAAAAACTGTTTGTGGTTTTTACTTTTTGACACTTTTTTTGGTGAATGGGTAGGCACCCGATACACCTTATTAAAGGGGGCTTCCAGATTCTGATAAGCCCCCCTGCCCACAGACACGACAACCACCCGCCCTTGTCCCCATCAACACAAGGTGCTTTGGGGTGTCAGGTGCAGAACCGCCCTGCCCCAAAGCACCCACCCCCTTGTTGAGGGCATGTGGCCTGGTATGGTTCAGGAAGGGAGTGCTCGTTCGTTCCCCCCATCCTGACCTCCAGGATGCATGTTAGGATAAGGATATGGTATGGATTTTGGGGGGACCCTACACCAATTTTTTTTAACATTTTGGCGTGGAGTTCCCCTTAAAATTCATACCAGACCTGAAGGGCCTGGTATGGACTGGGGGGGACCCCACGCCATTTTTTTTCATTGATTTTTCATCTATATTGCCGGGAGCCGACAATACATTAAAGCCGCAAGCAAGTTTAAATTACATTTTTTCCTATAGAAATGTCATTATTGCTGCAGCATGTTCTACAAATCGCACATTTACGCCACTTTTCAGGCAGAATAAGGGGACCCCCCAGGCACGAGATTTAAAGGAATATTTAATTTTTATTGTTTCACTTTAAGCATCATTAAAATCACTGCTCCTGAAAAAACAATTGTTTTAAAAACGTTTTTTTGCATTGATACATGTCTCATAGGGCAGTACCTGGGTCCCCACACACTTTTTATGGAAATAACTTGCATATAAGCCTATAAAATGAGGACAATTTTTATTGTTAATGTTCGTGTCCCAAAGACACGTTTGGGTTTGCATGTTCACTAGAACTTTTTGCCTGTTCGAGGTGTTCTGGTGCGAAACGAACCGGGGGGTGATCCCTAATCATTATTGGTTGGCAGTCCTCCTTGACCATCATTTCAAGTGGAAAGTTTCTGAACTCATCCCATCCCACAGAGGGAGCAGAGGATGAAATATCTTGAGGACACCTTAAAGAGGAGTTTCTGTAATGCCTTTCCAGACTCTGGTAGGTTATAGTCTCATGACAAAGCTAGCTTTGAAGCCTCTGTTGGTCAAATGAGGAGCAGTGGAGAAGGTGGCCGCCTCAGTGATGCATTTCAAAATTTTTTTAGTCCTTGGCGCCCAGGGTTGTCAGCTTCCACATACCATTGACAGCAACTGCATCATATGGTGGGAGAATTTTTAGGGGTGAAAACAGACATGGAGAGCTTTCCAGTAGATTATCCACTGGGTTACTGGGTCATGAGAATAGACCACTGGCCAGAACTTGCCCAGTATGCAATTGATCTGCTGGGCAGCCCTATATCCGTCATGCAGTGATGCCGGAGGTTTTGTGACAGATAAAAACTGTCTGTCCATAAACTACATTGACCGGCTGACATTTATCAAAATGAATCATTCCTTGATTAGCAGCAGCCATCAAGCCACAGATGCCAATGTCGCCGTTTAAGTGTTTTGGGGTTTTGCAATCTTTGCAAGACTGTCTAGGCTGCCTAGCTTTGTGGGTGTTGACTTGATCTGGAAGAAGATTTTTAGTATAGGTTTTATGGGCACAATTAACACCCAAGGACCAATTTTCTGCACCTGTTTGACTGATGCTTATAATTTTATTTTTTTACAGCAAGTCCAATTGTTGCTTTCATTAACAGTACCTCTATAGGGTTACGGTGTGAAGGCACCATCAACACCCAAAGTCCATATTTTCTGCACCTGTTACTTCTATCCAAAGTCTGCAAAACAGACGACAGAATTTATTCAAAAAATCTCTAATCTTGTTCCGAGTGCCCTAAATTGTGGCCTCATCAGACAGACTGGCTCCCCAAGCCATCGTTTACAAAATAAAGAAAGCTTGTGCGGAAAATTAAATTTTTTTCTTGATAAATGTCATTTTTGCTGCAGCGCGTTCTATACAAGGTACAGATGCACCACTTTACAGGAAGACTAAAGGGACCCCCAGGCACTATATTTAAAGTATTTTTTTTATTTCTATTGCTTCACTTTAAGCATCATAAAATCACTACTCATTTAAAAAAGATTTAAAAAAAAGTGTTTTTCATTGATACATATCCTCCAGGGCAGTACTCGGACCCCCATACCCTTTGTATGCCCAATAACTTGCATATAAGCATTTACAATTGGCAATTTTTCCAGCTTGTGTCCCATAGACTTTAACGGGGTTTGTAGTTTGGTTCCAAAATTTTGTGATGTTAGAAAGTTCTGCCGCACTACCGAACAGGGGATCATTCGGCCCATCTCTAGTTATTAGAATAGAGATAGTGAATCACCTTAGTGATGACACAGACTGCAATAAAAACCTGACAAGGTTGCTAGTTCTTCCCTACTCTATGTCAGTAACTTGTGTCTTTAGATATGCTTTAACTATTGGCAACGAATGTCTCTGCTGGAGTCATTGCTTTCAGACAGAACCTTTTCTTGTTCTGTTGTCCTAACATTGATTAGGACACTGTGACATTGTGTTATTAAGATAACATGAGGTTAATATATTTCTAAGTTTGATGGGAAACAATATGCAATATGCAAAGGAAAACGTCTCCCCTTTGCCTATGGCCTAAACTCTGCCTAGGGGGCAATCTGCCAATGACAGCAGATTTTTACAAGTTTGATCATCTCTTTTACCTTATAGTATATGACTACGTTTCAGCAATAACTGGACAATTTTTTATCCATGTATGACCATTCTCGTATATGAGAAGTCTATCTATCGGCCAACTTCTTATGAACAGTCCTACTGTAAAAAATTTCACTTGATCACCACATACAGTCAATAGGATGTAGCACTGATCAGTATATTATAATGGCGGGGAGGTCCCGCTGTCAGAATACAATGACACAGTGAATATGTGAAAGGGAGAATCAGTATTTTTTTTTAATCCAGTCGACTGGCTGAACAAAAAACTCGTACCATGTATGGCCAATTTCACAAGTGGAGTCACAACTTTTTAAAAGGTTTAATTTTTACTTAATTTAGTTAAATTAATGTAATTCATTTGTTTTTATTATTACCCTATTAAAAAGTATACTTGAATTAATTCTTATTGATTTTAGTAAACGATTTGTTAAAAATTGAATTGTAAAATTATACTGGTCAAGTAATGACAAATGAAGTGTCAATAGTAACTAAGGATATTGGCATACCTTAATGTATACAAAATTTTGCCATCATTCCATATTCGAAGAAGTTGATTGGGAGTTGTAATCCAATGAGCTTCCGCCGTTTTAGAGTTCCTAAAAATAGTATCTGGAATCCAAATTAATCCAACCATATTGCTGTTGAGGGTTAAAATCTTCATGGTGCTATTAAACCTGAGTCGATTGTCGATCCATGTTTGGGCAAAAAATATGTCTATTTGGTATTCCTGTTGGAGACAAGAAATATCTTATATAAGTTACTTAATTTCCCCACATTCTGATACAACATAACTACAGCAAATATAAAATTATTTGCACTGCATTTATCAACAGTATATGAGGTTCATATATAGATGTGTATTAGAGTATTACACATTCAAGTAAATTAATGAATCATCTATTTCTAATGTCAGCATTAACAGAAGTACAGTATTGTATATGGTGCTTGAAAGTAATTACATTATTCAGGATATGTAAGCAGAAAATGGACTAATTATATTTAGTACCAAACAGAAAAACTTTATCTCATAATATAAAAAACATACTATTGAAATAAAAAGAATATCTGGAATAAGCTTAGGGTTTTAATATTTTACTGAAAGGCAAGGCTCACAAAGAGTATAAAAAGACTAAAATACCAAAGCAAGAATATGAAAACAGGATGTTAAAATGTAATTACGGTAAGATATAGAGAGAAACATCTGATTACCTAGCACAGGATGATATTGAGTAAAAACAATATATACAGAGCTATAAGAACTATCAAGTGAAAATCAATTCATATTCAAACAAAAGAGAGAAAAAGAAGCATAGTTTTGTTGAAGACGATATATATCTTTATTTTCATAACTGCTCTCCAAAACCCTTACCCATGAATACTATCAATTAAAATAATCACATGCCCTGGAAGGAACTGATGAGTAGAATTATAAACCCATCAAAAAATATACAAAGAAAAAGATAATAATGAAAATATATGCAAAGATAAACAAGCAAAAAAAAAAAAAAACTTTACCCTATAAAAACATTCAACATAACAAGTTTCATTGAACACAAATTTATAAAATACAAAAAAGCATCATGGACCACTCATGAGTTCTTCTCAAAAGAGAATCACACAAACTAACAATACAGCATTGCATTGAAGCCATATAATGAGATAATGCGATTCTGATTTAATTAATTAAACACAGACAATGCCTAGAGAAAATGAACCTAATAAATTCAGAAGCTGCAATGGAGTAAGATATCACACAGATGGTAGTCCCAGGATGGAAAATAAGGCTACAGTAGTAAACAGATCTACCAGGCTTTTATATAGTGGAATTCCTTTAAATGGCTCACTTGGCTTTTGGATCCCACATGACAAGGCCAATGAAAATGGGCCCCTAGTATGTTTTGCATATCCCTATATGGGTGAATAATAAGTACCTATAGAGGCACGCTCTAAGATATTTAGTATAATTCAGTGAAAGAGTCACACATACAAATATACAAAAATGAACATCAAAGTCCAGTATTGCTATTTATGCTGCACATATACAGTATATTAAGCTAGATTAGTTAAACTAGATAAATCAGTGATTCACATGGACTCAAAGATATGTAATGGAGATGTGTGATGATGAATGACAATCAGTCTGTTGCAGCAGTAATATAGGAACACACACTGAATTAATGACGCAACCATATGCAGGTCAAAAAGTTACAGAAGGCTTCTGATGCAAAATATGGGTATAGCACGTGTCATCCAAATATATAATGATGGCAAATCAATAGAGCTATGTAGTAAAAGATTACCCAGTGCCAGATCAAAGCCATGTGATCAAAGTTTATAATACCTTGCACCATTCAAAGTGTTGGCCATGTCCAGTAACAGCAAACATACTTTATGTGCAGAAGATTGTATGGTAAGCCAGAGAATGTAGATAAAAAAGATGCTAGTAATCTGTGACACATTTTATTACCTATGCAGCAACTTTCTCAAAATGTTGTGGGGTTTCTCCCAAAAACCATACCAGATCTTGTCAAAAGCAGATAGCCTTGCTGTCAGGACAGGGGTGCAAGCAAATCAGCAAGTATGCAACCCCCCACCCTTGAAAAATACCAGGCCACATGCACTTAACATAAGGAGGGTACCTTAAAGGGAGGTCTTTCTGGCAAAGGACCTTGTCCTCTTGTTTATAGGGACAAGGACGACATCCCAACATCTCTGGCCTAGTGGATTTGAGAAGCCCCTTTCCTTTTTAAATCTGTAAGCCTTCCTTTCTCCATGTGAAGAGTAGTGCCTGGTTGTTCTGTGACAACTGACAATGGGTCAATAACTAATCATACAAATACAATGATTCATCTTGAGGTATGCAAATGATTAGCTTTCTATTGAACTGTGGTACAATGTAAGATTCAGTAACTGATTTTGTTCAAACAACTAATTTTCTAATGAAAAATAAAAATGAGAAAGCTAGCATTGTTTTGTCATAACAGTCATGGTATATTCTTGTATTTATTATTAAAAAGAATAATAGTGAGTGAGTAGTCACACAAATGTGTATATTAAGGCAAAACTAAATTTTTTGTTTTGAATTGAGTGTGGAAGGATTAAACTCTGCCAAGTGTCTATTTCTTCTTGTGGCTTTTGTCACCATAACAAAGGGGAAAATTCAAAATTTAGAGTTGTATGCCTTCCAATGGGGCATCTGTTCTGGTAACAACTGTACAATTGGCTTGTCACCAGAACTAAAGGTGAGGTTATGCCTTTCAATGGGGCAACTGTTCTAGTGACAACTGTAAAGAAAGATTGTCAACAGAACAAAAGGTGATGTTATGTCTTTTGATGGAGACACCTGTTCCAATGACAAATGCATAAATTGGTTGTCAACACATGAGGTGAGGATAATTCTTCCAATTGTAGCACATACTCCAGTAACAACTGTAATAGTGAGTTGTCAAAGAACAAGGAATGAGGATATGTCTTCCAATGGGGACACCTGTTCCAGTGACAACTGGCTTTCAGATGAAAACATCCTTTGAAATGCAAAAGATACTATATTTATAAAGGTGTCCAGATTTCAACAGATGTATTCAATAGGTAATAAACTTATACTAACCAGCAATCAGAACCATTATTTGAAACTGTAGTCTGAAACCATAGGTTGCTATAGGTTACTCTGCTTTGGGTATAATCAACACTTTTTGCACTGCCTAAGTGAGTAAGCCTTCACATGTCTACTGAATATAAAATCTACAAAAAATGTAACTAGTTCATAAATTGACAAAAGGTATTTAGCTAACTAGTTGGGAGAAAAGAGATTCAGGTCAACCTCCCCAATACAATATGTAAAAACAGGGTTCCTCAAAAGGTGTGACTTAGGAATAGCAATTTTCTATAAAAAGTACAGATTTATTAAAGAGAGCAAATAATATAATACCAAAAATGAATAAAACTGAAACACATGATATAAGAGAGCAGTCCAAAGACAGACAAATGGAAGAGGCCTAAACCAGCTGTCAGGGAGACAGATGAACTCCAACGTGTTTCAACAAGTGAGGTAAGGGTCTTCTTCAGGGAAAGGAAATGGGCCAAGGACTTCCAGACGAATACAATCTACAACATTAATATAAACATAATTACACAAATGCCCTGTACACATGATAGGATTTTCCGATGGAAAATATGTGATAGGGCCTCTTTGTCGGAAATTCCGACCGCGTGTAGGCTCCATCACACATTTTCCATAGGAATTTCCGACACACAACGTTTGAGGGCTTGCTATAAAATTTTCCGACAACAAAATCCGTTGTCGGAAATTCCGATCGTGTGTACACAAATCCGACGCACAAAGTGCCACGCATGCTCGGAATAAATTAAGAGATGAAGGCTATTGGCTACTGCCCCATTTATAGTCCCGGCGTACATGTTTTACGTCACCGCGTTCAGAACGATCGGATTTTCCGACAACTTTGTGCGACCGTGTGTATGCAAGACAAGTTTGAGCCAACATCCGTCGGAAAAAATCCATGGATTTTGTTGTCGGAATGTCCGGTCAATGTCCAACCACGCGTACGGGGCAATATAATTCCAAAATATCACAAAATTTGGAAGCTAATCATCTTTACTATTGGTTACAAAAATAAAGCAAAAAACACAGATGTTGGTATCAATACTGACCTCATGTGTTATGTGTTTCAAACAAACATAAGCTCAACACAGAAAGAGGGAAACCAAGACACCAAATTAGCGTCAAGCATATCAGTGTGACTGCTCCTGCTTTTACGTGGGAAAGACCAGAATGGAATTTTGGCAGAGAGCATACCGGCATATCCGTAGTATGCAAGCATGCAATCCAGATCTGCCATTGGGACAGCATGTTACCCATTTCCACGGCGGCCTGTTCCCACAGATTACATTTTTACTTTCCTGGCCTTAATGAGATGATTTCCTGCAAGCCTTTCTTGGAGGGATTTGTCTCAGGGGGCCCAGAGTATGAATAAACAGTCATATAGGCATTTCCCCCCAACCTGTCCATAAATCTGTTAGTCTCTGCATGAATATTGCTGTTGTAATATTTTTTATATATGTTATAGGTAATTGAATCTAATTAATGGAATGAATTGCATTCATCGAATAATGGTATAGTTAGATTGAATTATTATACTGAATATGGCACAGACTATAATTTTTATATGTACAGGGTCATATACTGATCTCATGTGCCAGTAAAACATTTTTGATTGCAGACTAAATCTTCTTTTTCCCTTTTCGTTTCCACTTCCTTTTTTCTGTGTCTTTCATTCTAAGCATCCACCGTTGGGATTGTGGCTGCTTTGCTACATCCCACGAATATTGATTTATTAAATCCAGTTTGTTTTTATTCCTGAGTGCAGTTGCATCACGTCCCAAGTTTTTTGATCGGCTGTGACGTCTGCTCTGATTTCCCGCAATAGCATCATCTGCGGGTGGTGCCACGGCTCAGTGTCATCGTGATTATATACATCTGTGCCACCGGCTCAGGGGGGCCATATATGGAGCATCATCGAGGGAATACAACAGATGGAGTGTATTTACCACATCTCCCTCTTATCATGGCCACTATAAAAACCTGTCAGCTCAGTAGGATCCCTGCTTCACTCAGGAGACATAGGGCATTGCTGCACCTACAAAATCCTCTAGGTCAGATTAAGGGCTGGCATCTCCTGATACCTTCTTGCAATGATGGGGTAATTTCCCCTGTGTAATAGTAATGCTGGGATAATTTTCCCTGCACTATATAAATGCATATTACATTTGAATTTTTTTGCTCTTAGTTTTGACTGCTGGTCATTTAGCCAGACCCTTTATATTGGGGGTATCAACCTTTGAGTAATGGGATGCCTCTATGGTTTCATCTGCGGAAAAGCCTTATCTTAACATTAGTGGCCATTGTTAGGTGATGCGGGTCTGTGAAAGAATTTTTGCATTGCAAGATTTAACCCACAAATTTTAAAGTGATAGGTATGTGTACTTACATGTGTACTTACATACATGTGGTCGACTCTATTTATTTTGTACATTAGTCCATGATGCTATTCCCTTGTTTTCATTTTTTATTGAGATAAGTGTTGGTTTGTCCTCTTTGACCACTCCGGCCCCCCTTTGGGAGGCAGTTCTCAGATGTGGGAGGGTTCCATATGGACATGGTTCCACCTTACTCTGGCTTTCTTGACACTAATTGGGCATCTTGGTTTCCCTCTTTCTGTGTTGAGCTTATGATCTCCATTGTTTGAAACACGTAACACACGAGATCAGTACTGATACCAACATCTTGGTTTTGTGATTTATTTTTATAAACAATAGTAAAGGTGATTAGCTTTTAAAACGCACAGGCGTATAACACGCACATTCATTTTAAGAGGGAAGTTTCAGGAAAAAAACTTAAATTTTAAATAAGGAACTTTGAAGCAAAATAAGGGTCAGTGCCCATCTGCAGCCTCACCATTGCCATCAATGCAGCCTGATCAATGCCCATCTGCAGCCTCACAAGTGCCATAAATGCAGCCTCATCAGTCCACATCAATGCAGCCTCACTACTGCCATCAATGCAGCAGACTCACCATTGCCATCAGTGCAGCCTGATCAATGCCCATCTGCAGCCCAGAGGATACAGGGAGGGGGGCAGGACGAGTGCTGACAGATTACATACAGTGAGAATCTCATATGATAGACAGAACAGTGGTCCAATGGTGGCCCAGGAGACGGGACTTCCTATTACAGAGGCCGCCAAGTAAAGAGGAGATTCTCACTGTATGTAATCTGACGGCGCTCATCCTGCACCCCCTCCCTGTCCCCTCTGAGGCAGCTAAAATTGAAGTATTGGCGTATAACATGCACGCGTAATTTACACCCAATTTTCATGGTGAAAAAGTGAGTGTTATACGCCAATAAATACAGTATTTTTATATTAAAATTGTAGATTGTATTTATCTGGAAGTCCTCGGCCCATTTCATTTCCCTGAAGAAGATCCTTACCTCACTTGTTGAAACGCGTTGGAGTTCATCTGTCTCCCCGACAGTTGGTTTGGGCCTCTTCCATTTGTCTGTCTTTGGACTGCTCTCTTATATCATGTGTTTCAGTTTTATTCATTTTTTGTATTATGTTATTTACTCTCTGTAATAAATCTGTACTTTTTATAGACAATTTCTATTCCTTTGAGTGTTCATGGTCCTCTAAAGTCCCACTTTTTGAGGAACCTTGTTTTTACTAGTTAATAAATTAACACAAGTATTTGTCCCTTCTCCATCAGGAACAGTTAAAATTTTTAGAGCAGAACTAATTTTCCTGCAATTTCCTCTTGCAATGACTTACAGAGGGGCATGGGATACTGCTATTTGCACTGTAGGAGGTCCATGTGCTGGATGTTCTCTTTAGTTTTCTTTTTTCAGGCTTCTGTCCTTTTTTTCACCTTGTAATCCTGTGAATAACACGCTTCTTGTCCCTAGGTGGCTACATTCACTTCTCCACTGTATTTATGGGGAGAGCCATGGTTGTCATTCGGGCCGGGCTGTTATTTTGTCTGCCTTTGTTCATGTTCATTATATGGGGGTGGGATTACTATTTTACACAAATAAAACTATTTTTGTCTGCAGTGCAACTCTCAGAAAATTACAATAACACTGCATCTGTGGTTTAATCAGGGTACCAGGTATTCTCTGTATTCATTGAAAATGTTCTTGGTTTGAAAAATGAAAATATTGCAACCACCACACCTAAGGACTAATGAACTTCCAAATCTTAAGTGTTTGCTCTTCTGCTTGATTATCATTTAAAGCCTACACCTACAATACTGTATTTACAAATGCCATATGTGAATTATGACAAATGTATGCACAGGAAGCTGAGAATATTTTGTAACCATGTATATATTTTCAACCATCTTAGTCCAATTGCTTTACTTTTATTGTTTTCTAGAATGTTTCTATCCTAGAGAAAGCATAGTTTTCATCGAAAGTGTTTAAAACTATTCATGTCCAACTGTCAGAAATCAGGTATTGCCATGTTTTATAATATTAATGAGAAAACAATTTCACCCCCCCCCCCCCCAAGAAACATTGGCAAGCGTGACAAAAACAAAATAATGATAACCTTTTAAGAGATTTTTTGCATAGTATTTTTCCTTTTATATCAAATGTAACAGTGAATACCAAAATGACTTTGCGATTTTCATTATACTGTGCTCACATTAAAGTCATAATCATTTTTTTTAAATGCATTTAGGGAGCATAGTCTACCTACTATGTCATCTAATTTCCATCTAAACATAGTGGCAGTACACCATTTCACCTCAGTCCCTAATATTGGTAATCTGGTGATCAAAAAAAGCCCTGCTTATCATGCATGAGATTTATTCCCAAACATGCCTACTCATTATTTGCAGATGTTTAACTTTAACCAAGTTGTAGGGTTTGCTGGATAGCATTGACAGCTCACTGTTTTCATTGGAATTGTTCTTTATTTTGTTACTTATTCACGAGACAGCTCTAAAACATGATTGTTATGTATTTTGTTAGATAATATATTCTGTTTTTACATTGTAGCAGGCATGAATTTTACAATCTAAAGTTTACCTTAAGATTAATGTGCATAGAAATGGAAAGAGAAAAAGGATAATTCATCCTTTGTAGTCTATATCATTTCATATAATAGATTGTAGATCTCATAAATTTTAATTTCAATGCACATTTATTCCTGCCAAAACTCCAATAAAGGAAACAATTTTTATTTTCCATTTTTCTCCTTGCAATGAAAATGAAGCAGTTTCTGATCCTAAATATATGGCAAATTGTTAGTAAAATTAAATGCAGCTAATGTATCTTAAAATACAGCTGCTAAACTGCAACCATGTGACTAAGTAAGGCCTTTATGTATATTTAAATGCTTTTTAAAACATTATCTTGGTAGCTGCTTACTGCCTTCAAGCAATGATTAAGTCATGCACTGGTGGAGTCATTTGTTTCATTCAAAATGAATGCCCAGCCACAGTCTGCTCTCCTTCATGAAAATATACTTCAGTACAATCATCTAAAGTTTGGAGATAAAATTTATAAGGGAAATTATGGTTCCTAATCAAAACAGTCTTCCAACTTAAAGTGGAGGTTTGCTAAAAAAAAAATATTAAAAGCCAGCAGCTACAAATACTGCAGCTGCTGACTTTTAATACATGAACACTTACCTGATCAGGGAGCCCGCGATGTTGGCAGCCAAAGCCGATCCGTCCTTCGGCTCTCAGCTGCTGCTGCCGCCATCCTTGGTAAGGGAATAAGGAAGTGAAGCCGTGCGGCTTCACTTCCTGGTTCCCTACTGCGCATGCGCGAGTCGCGCTGCACATCCTCTCTGGTCCCTGCTGTGTTCTGTGTCTCACAGAACACAGCGGTGGAGGAGAGCGTAGGAGCCGGAAGTGGCGTAGGTCACCACAAGCTCCGCGGTGATCTATGCCAGGAAGTGGGAGCAAATACCTGTATTAGACAGGTATCTGCTCCCTCCTCCCCCCTGAAAGGTGCCAAATGTGACACCGGAGGGGGGGAGGACTCCAAAAAGTGGAAGTTCCATTTTTGGGTGGAACTCCACTTTAAAACGATATTCATTTCAAGTCCTTGACTATGATATTTTACTTTGTGATACAAAGTAGATTTAAAGATTGATTTACATAGCTACACAGTTATATCGTTGGTGAGGTTGAAAAAAGACACAAGTCCATCAAGTCCAACTTGTATGTGTGCTATTATGGTAATAGTACATTGTATACCCCTGTATGCTGTGGTCATTTAGGTGCCCATCTAATAGTTTTTTGAAATTATTGATGCTCCCTGCTGAAACCACTGCTTGTGGAAGAGAATTTCACATCCTTACCGCTCTTAACCCGCTTCTGTCCTAATTTTAGTGAATGGCAGTGTGTCTTTTTAAATTCCCTCACAAGGAAAAGTTTTCTCCCTATTGTGGGGTCACCAGTACGGTACTTGTATATTGAAATCATATCCTCTCTCAAGCATCTCCTTTCTCCGGAGAGAATAAGTTCAATGCTTGCAGTCTTTCCCCATAGCTGAGATCCTCTAGTCCAGGGATCGCCAAACTACGGCCCTCCAGGTGCTCCGGAATTACATGACCCATAAGGCATTGTAAAACTCTGACATTCACAGACATGACTAGGCATGATGGGAATTGTAGTTCCTGAACAACTGGAGGGCAATAGTTTGGAGGCCCCTGCTCTAGTCCCTTTATTAGCTTTGTTGCAATTCTCTGGGCCCTCTCCAGTTCCAGCACATTCCTCCTGAGGACTGATGCCCAGAACTGGACGGCATACTCTAGGTGCAGAGCAGAGTGGGAGAATTATTGCTTCATCTCTGAAATTAATCCCCTTTTTAATGCATGCCAATATTCTGTTGGCCTTGCTTGCATCAGCCTGGCACTGCATGTCATTGCTGAGTCTGTCATCTACTAGGACTCCAAGTCCTTTTCCATCCAAGATTCCCCCAGAGGTTCTCCCCCTAGCGAGTAATTTGCATTCATATTTTTGGTACTCAAATGCATTATTTTACATTTTTTAACATTAAACCTCATTTGCCATGTAGTTGCCCAACCCATTAATTTGTTTAGATCTTCTTGCAAGGTTTCCACATCCTGCATAGAAGTTTTAGCCCTGCTTAGCTTTGTATCGTCCGCAAATACTGAGATTGAGCTGTTTATCCCATCCTCCAGATCATTTATGAATAAAGTTAAATAGGATTGGTCCCAGGACAGAACCCTGGGGGACCCCACTTTCCACACCAGACCATTCCGATTACTTCTCATTTATCACCACCCTCTGGACTCACCCCCGTAGACAGTTTTCAATCCATGTACTCAACCTTTGGTCTATGTCGATAGACCTTAAAGAGGAAGTAAACCCTGATGGGTTTTACTTCCTCTTTGTTTCCCTGCAAAGGTAAAGCATAATGGGCAACTATACATCGCATAGTAGCCCATTATGTGTCACTTACCTAATACCGAAGCCTGCGATGTCACCACTGTCCCCTGTTCCATGCGCAAGGGAGCCACCAGTCACGGCACGCTCTCATTTAGAAATGGCAAGATCGCTGTTTCTAAAGTGCGTCTGCGCCGTTGTTTACGGCGCAAGCGCTGTAGACATCTGCGCCTGTCTCTTTTGTAAATATCTCCTAAACCGTGTAGGTTTAGGAGATATTTCGAGCACCTACAGGTAAGTCTTAATCTAGGCTTATCTGTAGGTAAAAGTGGTTGTAATGGGTTTACAACCACTTTAATTTGTGCAGTAAACCTTTATGGGGAACTGTATTAAATGCCTTTGCAAAATACGGATACACCACTTCTACAGGCCTTCCTTTATATAGATGGCAGCTCACCTCCTCATAGAAGGTTAATAGATTGGTCTGGTAAGAACGATTCTTCATGAATCCATGCTGATTACTGCTAATAATGCAGTTTTTTATTACTAAAATCTTGTATATAGTCCCTTAACATCCCCTCCAAGAGCTTACAAACTATTGATGTTAGGCTAACTGGCCTGTAGTTCCCAGGGATATATCTTGGCCCTTTTTTTAAATATTGGTGCTACATTGGCTTTTCTCCAATCAGCTGGTACCATTCCAGTCAATAGACTATCCATAAAAATTAGGAACAATGGTCTGACTATCACCTGACTGAGTTCCTTAAGGACCTTCGGGTGCAAGCCATCTGGTCCCGGTGACCTATTATTGTTACGTTTTTCAAGTCTACTTCTAATTTTATCCTCTGTTAGCCATGAGGGTGCTTCCTGTGATGTGTTATGAAGATAAACATTGCAGACTTGGTTACAGAATCCCCCCGTCTCCCTTGTGAAGACTGAGGAAAAGAATAAATTCAGAACCTTTGCCATCTCTCCGTCTTTTGTAACCATATTCCCTTCATCATCCTTTATGGGGGCCAATATGTTCTGACCGCTCTTTCTTACCATTTATAGAATTTCTTGTTTTTTTTTTTTATCCCATTTAATATCTTCTAGCAAAGATTTGTTCATGACCCTTTCATGGGGTTGATTTATTAAAGGCAAATGAGCTGTTCACTTTGCCAGGACATTTTTTACTTTGAAAGGGAATTTTCCATTAGCTCAGTAAATGTAGTAAAAATTCACTTTGCAAACAATACCCAATCTTGTACAAGGAAAAAAATGGATTTTTGCTTGAACATACTTGAATGACAGAAGTCAGCAAAGTTTCACTAAGCTAAGAGAAAATCCGCTTAAAAATGTCAAATCCCCCCCTTAAAGTGAAAAGCCTTTTTGCTTTTAGTAAATTAACCGCCATGAATAAAACAAAAAGGGAAACTACTGGATGGAAGCAGACTTACTGAAACCAGCTACACAGCCATTGATTGAATTATATGTCTTTGTTTCTTTTTAGACACATAAGGTCAATACATGCAAACATGAAGTAAACACCAATAAGCTGTGGGCAGGGGATTCCATGTCCTGCAGCTGCATTTGCAAAGGAACAGGGATGCTCATGACATCATTGACCTGATATGGTCACATGGCCATATTAGGATAAGGACATTGACCTAATATGGACATGTGGCCATATTAAGTTAATGATGTCATGAGCATCCCTATCCCTTTGTAATGTCAGCTGAGGGGTGGGGAATTCCTCACCCACAGCTCATTGAGTCAAGAATGACAGCTGGCTTCTAGGTTCAGACTGTAACATTGGTATGAACAAATGCAAGCTTTTTCCTGATGGTTTAATAATTCTCATGATCTAAATAGGGTATTCTAATTAATGTTCAAATTATTTGATCCTGCTTAGAGAGTATATGACCTGTCTTATCTAAATCTCAGGTATATAGGATCTAATGTCCTCTTTGCCCTTGACATATGTGGTATCAGCATGCCAAGATCAGAAGGGTTCTCCAAGGTCCTCAGAAAAAAGGTGATAGATGCTTAGTCTGGCAAGAGATTAGCAAAGGTGGGAAAGACAGGAAGTGCCACCTGAGTGTAGTATTAGTATAAACAATTTAATTGTCAAGATACGAAACACAAGATATAGGTTTAAAAAAATACTCATCTGTAGTGGGGTGTCACTCAGGTCACTTCTAACATCCTCACAATGTATCTACAGGCTGTAGGGGTAAATGGAGGTCTGTAGTTCATTCTCTAGCCACCAGGAACACCAACGAAACCAGCGTGGCCAGGCCAGGCAAGGCCAGTAGACAGAGCTCGTGCTCCGATCACGTAGCCAATCCTGTGCAGTGTTCCTGGACTGTCTCCGGTAACGTAATTTCTGTGGGCTCCATGATGGTTTTGTTGGACTTTCTGGTGGCCACAGGACAGACTACAGACCTCCCTTTACCTCCACAGCCTTTGTTAGGAGAGATCTGAGTGACACCCCACTACAGATGAACATTTTTTAAACCTATATCTTGTGAGTGTTTTGTATCTTAACAATTAAATTGTTTATACTAATACTACACTCAGGTGGCACTTACTGTTTTTCCCTCCTTTGCTTCATTCCACAGAGCTGGCTTTCTCTGAGGATAGCTGCCGCCATTAATTTATTATGTGGACTCATGGACTCTAAGTTCAAGTTTTAGTAGTACTGCTTATGGACTACAATATTGACCATTCTAAATGTGCCTCACTACTATTATTCTACACGTATACATTGTTACTGTAATTTCTGGCAAGAGATTAGAATAGATAACAATATTATTTGAAATCAATCATTCCTCTTTAAGGAAAATAATCAACAAGGCGTATACTGTAGGATTAAAATGACTGGTAATTAGTCCAGGACTGGCTGGCCCAGAAAATTTATCCCAAAAGGTAACTGTCTGATGCAAACAGAAGTCTGCAAAAACTCCAAAATACCTATGACATCTGCAGTCAACTCCTGCAGCAGTTGGTGTCAAAGGACATGCTACAATTAGAATAGGATTACACAAATTTAAACTGCATGAAATGTGTGTCAGGAAAGGGCCTTTGCTATCCCAAAGGAATATTAGAGAAAAACCACAGTTTGCTATTGAATATATAGGCAAAGACCAGAGAAATGTACTGTGGACGGATGAATTAAAGCTAGAGATTTGGCCACAGTAGACACATTTGGTACATTCCAAAGACAGCATTTCAGAACAAGAACCTAATTTGAACTGTGGAAGTGGAAATGTTATGGCTTGCTTTGCTACTTCAGGAACTTGGCAGCTTGCTTTTATCAAGAAAAATATGAATTTGATATCATATCCCAAAGAGTGCTAAAGGAAAATGTGAGGCCATCTGTCTGAGGTTAAAACAAAGCAATTTTAATGTGGTGTTCACCTAAAGTTAATTTCAGTTTTTGGAAGATGTTGGAGAGATAAGCCATCTAACAGTCTTACATGTTTCAGGAATTTGAGTGGTGATCTTCAGTTCACAGGTTAGTTCCTGATATTTATTTTGTACTAAGAGGAATGCAACAGTGGGAATGCACCTAAGTAGAAGTGTACACCCAAACCAAAGCAGGCAGGAATAGAGCCAGTAGCCCTGGCAGGAGGATCTCTAAACTGGTGTCTACAAGAGATGTATAATGTCATCAGATGACACAGACATCAGATTCTACTGAAAAAATTGCACAGTGGACATTCCATTGCTGTTTTCTAAAAACCTATTCTACTCTAAACTGAAGGGCTTAATATATTCAAAACGGAATAGATCGAAGAATTGCACAATTGCTGTGATACTAGCACTTTTACAAACATTAACTTTCTTCTTTTTTTATTCTATTATACTTATCAATCCCTTCATTCTGGCAGCTAGTCGGTTATTTATCTGTAGCAGCCACTTTCCTAGATGCTTGCAAAATATAAAGTTATACTGTAAGGCAGCTACAGCTTCATGTATAAAAACAGGAGCAAAGAAACTGTATGGGGTGTTTCTAATATGTTTATATATGTTTTAGCTTTTGATGTTTTAGGTGAACTAAATATACACTGCTCAAAAAAATTAAAGGAACACTTTGAAAACACATCAAATCTCAATAGTAAAAAAAAATATGCTGAATATCTATATTGATATGGACTGGGTAATATGTTAGGAACAAAAGGATGCCACTTCATTTGATGGAAATAAAAATGATCAACCTACTATATAGGGCTGAATTCAAAGACACCCTGAAAATCAAAGTGAAAAAATTATGCAGCAGGTTAGTCCATTTTGTTGAAATTTTATTTCAGCAACTCAAAATGGTACTCAGTAGTTTGTATAACCCCCATGTGCTTGTATGCATGCCTGACAACTTCGGGGCATGCTCCTAATGAGACAATGGATGTATCCTGGGGTATTTCCTCCCAGATCTGGACCAGGACATCACTGAGCTCCTGAACAGACTGAGGTGCAACCTGGTGGCTTAGAATGGATCGAAACATAATGTCCCAGAGGTGTTCTATTGGATTTAGGTCAGGGGAGTGTGGAGGCCATTCAATGGTATCAATTCCCTCATCCTCAAGGAACTGGCTGCATACTCTCGCGACATGAGGCCGGGCATTGTCATGCACCAGGAGGAACCCAGGACCTACTGCATCAGCGTAGGGTCTGACAATGGGTCAAAGGATTTCATCCCAATACTCAATGGCAGTCACGGTGTCATTGTCTAGCCTGTAGAAGTCTGTGCGTTCCTCCATGGATATGCCTCCCCAGACCATCACTGACCCACATCCAAACCGGTCATTCTGAATGATGTTACAGGCAGAAAAACGTTCTTCATGACTTCCTCAGATCTTTTCACGTCTATCACATTTACTTGGGGTGCACCTGCTCTCATCTGTGAAAAGTACAGAGCACCAGTGGCAGACCTGCCAATTCTGGTATTTAATAGCAAATGCTAATCAAGTTCCACAGTGCTGGGCAGAGAGCACAGGGCCCTCAGCCAAATGGTCAGAGACATTCACACCAGTGGCCTGCTGGTGGTTATTTTGTAGGGCTTTGGCAGTGCTCACCCTGTTCCTCCTTGCACAAAGGAGCAGATACTGGTCCTCCTGATGGGTTAAGGACCTTCTAAGGCCCTGTCCAGCACTCCTAAAGTAACTGCCTTACTCCTGGAATCTCCCCCATGCTCTTGAGACTGTGCTGAGTGACACAGCAAACCTTCTGGCAATGGCACATATTGATGTGCCATCCTGGAGGAGTTGGACTGCCTGTGCAACCTCTATAGGGCCCAGGTATCACCTCATGCTACCAGTAGTGACACTGACCCTAGTCAAATGCAAAACTAGTCAAAAACAATCAGAAAAGATGAGTAGGTAAAAAAGTCAGTGGCCTCCACCTGTAAAACCATTCCTGTTTGGAGGTTGTCTCATTGTTGCCCATCTAGTGCATCTGTTGTTAATTTCATTAACACCAAAGCAGCTGAAACTGATTAAAAATCCCCTCTGCTGCTTAACTGACAAGATCAATATCCCAGGAGTTTAATTGACTTGATGCTATACTCTGGTTAAAAGTGTTACTTTAATTTTTTGAGCAGTGTATATTAATGCAATATACAACATATAGAAGTTGTCTCAGTTAAGTTGATAGTATCCTTTGCAAACTGCACATAGCTACATTGTACAGTTGTTGATCTTGCCTGTATATTTAGACATCCATAGGTAATTACTTTACATGCTGTAAAACATTATTTTAACCAGCCTGGTTTTATGCTTCCCTCTACATAGGTGTAGCCTAATGTACTTATTTTGTATCAACAGATGTTAATTTCTTATTTTTATACATTTTTCAGATGCTGTTCAGGATGTGATATATCTGAAAGTAAATCTTATGTCCTATGGGCAAAATGTCAAATGGTTTTGATATTAGCTGTGGATTAACAAACTGCATTTTTCATATATTTTAAACACTTAACTGAACTGTGAAGAACAACTGGGAAACTGGGAACTGACAACTGGGAATTCATACTGTATTTGCTAATGTAATTGATTTTGTTTTGTGCAGTTGTAGCATTTTACAGTTACGGTATTTATTGGCGTATAACAGGCGTATAGCAAGCACCTGAATTTTAAGAGGGAAGTTTCAAGAAAAAAACTTACATTTTAAATAAAGAAATTTGAAGCACTATAAGGGTCAGTGTCTATCAATGCAGCCTGCTCAGTGCCCATCTGCAGCCTCACCATTGGCCATCAATGCAGCTTGATAAGTGCCCATCTGCAGTCTCACCATTGCAGCCTGATCAGTGCCCATCTGCAGCCTCACCATTGCAGCCTGATCAGTGCCCATCTGCAGCCTCACCATTGCAGCCTGATCAGTGCCCATCTGCAGCGTCACCATTGAAGCCTTATCAATACCCATCTGCAGCCTCACCATTGCCCATCAATGCAGCCTGTTTAGTACCCATCTGCAGCCTCACCATTGTAGCCTGATCAGTGCCCATCTGCAGCCTTATCAATACCCATCTGCAGCCTCAACATTGCCAATCAATGCAGCTTGTTTAGTACCCATCTGCAGCCTCACCATTGTAGCCTGATCAGTGCCCATCTGCAGCCTCAAGTCAGATTCCACAGAGCAGGGATCTCCCGTTTACTTGGTGGCCTCTTTAATACGAAGTCCTGCCTCCTGGACCGGCTCGTATGATAGACAGAACACTGGTCCAATGCCGGTCCAGTAGACAGGTCTTTGTATTACAGAGGCCACCTAGTAAACAGGAGATCCTCCCTCTATGTAATCTGATGGCACTCGTCCCCTCTCCCTCCCCTCCGAGGCAGCCAAATGCAAATATCGGCGTATAACACGCACACACTATTTGGACCTGATTTTCAGGGAGAAAAAATGCGTGTCATATGGCGATACATTTTAGAATGAAAATGATTTACAAACATGAGAACTGCTCTTGGTAAGAATGTATAGCTAAACCCCAATCATTTAAAAAGTAATCTGTTAAAGCTTTAAGGATGTGTAATGCCTAACAGTGAACTTCTCTTATTTGCTTCTTTTGGTCTGTTCAATACACCATACAAAGTGTCTTGCTATATCTGTTTGACAAGCTAAAAAAAAAATATTGATCTTGTCAGAAATCTTGTTAGCTGATAGTTTTCTGTTTGTGATGACTGTTACAAAATCATTGCTCTCAGCTATCTGTGAGAACTACAGAACCTCACCCCTCTATTTTGGCAAGAGTAAGGGGGGGTCAGTTTTCCTATCTTGTTGCTTTTGCTCTCATATATAAGAGTTATCATTGTCATGTTAGGCCTGGAAGGGTATTATTGGCAGAATTACTTGCTTACAAATAGTAAAAAAAAAAACTTTAAAAAACACTGGGCCATATACAGTAGGTAGCATATGGCAATCAACAACAGTCTAGGTATAGGAAATGATACTTTGTTAGGTTACTGCTGTTATTTTTAGAGTTCTCCCAAACTTACAATTACTTAATTTGGGAAATCTGCTTGGGTCATTATAAAATAAACATATTTATCTATGTTCTAGAAACTAGATATAATTTTAGATAAGCAAATTAAAACTCTATATTATGTCATCTTATGACTGTGTGTGTGTTAATGGATGCAGCCACTAGATCTAAGGACTGGCAAGCTGCAATATATCATAGTTGCTTCATTCACGGTTGATGGACATAGCAAACTAATGTGCAATTTTTCTGCCATAGAAACTACTAATATTGCACTTTTCTAGCCTTTGAACATGGGCTTGGAAGGGCCAATAAGGGGTGTTTTGATAACACAGCCCCCTCACTATAAAAAGTTGGATTCTCAGCAACAATGTGTTTAGGTGTGATAGGGTAAGCATAGGAATTATTGCAGATAAAAGTAATTTGGGACAGGTTGGTATAGAGCTTTTAGGCACTGTTCTAATTTTGGCAAATTTGGGGGTGGGAGAAGGGAGTTTTTTCCATCCTAATACTGCTGATATGTGTCCTGCAGCTTCTTTACAATGTCTCCACATACACAACAGTCATAACAGGCTGCATGTGTTTTTTTTTTAACAAGGCAGATGTCCTAATTTTTGTTGGCTGATATTCTAATTTTTCACAGCCTGTCCCTATCCTAATGCACTTCAGAAAAAACTGGCTACATATGTTTTTCACAGACAATATTTCCTAATTGTTGCTAGCTGCAATTTTTTTCTTTGAATTGCAATGTTGGAGGAACATTTGTTTATGTACCTTGCCTGCATACTCAGATCTGTACACCCAACAGTCCTATTAAGGACAACTTTCTTTTTATATTCTAACTTTTAGCTTGGCATATTAGGTAGTTGCTGCTGACAATTTATACAAGACTACTTTTTTTCCCCAGAACTTCACTGTATCCTCTGAATAAGCATAAGTAAAGAAGTGTGCACTCAAAACACTGTACACCCTCAAAGCTGTTTTTCTGACATGAAACATGTAGAAGAGCAGGCTATTACCTGAAGTGGCCTCCTTACGGCGGGTGCCTCCCATGGAGGCAGATCGTAGGCGGCGTTCAGCTTTTTTTCTCATTTTCTTTTTCGGTCGGGAGGAGCGAGAGAAGAAGAAAAAGAAGACTTTGTGGGACAGTTTTATTTTTTTAATTTTTCTAATAAAGGACTTGTCCCAAGCCGTGTCTTGTGTTTTTTTTACCATATTCATACATTTTTTGTGAAATGGTAGGGGTACACTTGTACCCTGTTACAATTTCACACGGGGGGCCGGGATCTGGGGTCCCCTTGTTAAAGGGGGTTTCCAGATTCCGATAAGCCCCCCGCCCACATACCCCCACAACCACCGGGCAAGGGTTGTGGGGATGAGGCCCTTATCCCATGTGGCCTGGTACGTTTCAGGAGGGGGGACACTCTCTTGTCCTCCCCTCTTTTCCTGCAGCCTGCCAGGTTGTGTGCTCGGATAAGAGTCTGGTATGGATTTTTGGGGGGACCCCACGCCATTTTTTTTTAAATTTTGGTGCGGGGTTCACCTTAAAATCCATACCAGACCGGAAGGGTCTGGTATGGATTTTGAGGTGGACCCCCATGCCATTTTTTTTATTTTGGCATGGGGTTCCCCTTAATATCCATACCAGACCTGAAGGGCCTGGTATGGAATTTGGGGGGACCCCCATGCATTTTTTTTAAAATTTTGGTTCGGGGTTCCCCTGTGGGGGAATCCCATGCCGTTTTTATCAATGAACTTTTATGTGTATTGCCGGGACCGACAATTCATTATAGCTGCAAGTACTTTTAAATTACTTTTTTTCCTTTAGAAATGACAATTTGCTCTCGGACTGTTCTAAACACGGGAAACATGCGCCACTTTACAGGCATACTATAGACACCCCCCAGGTATGAAATTTAGAGGAATATTTCACTTTTATTGTTTTACTTTAAGCATTATTAAAATCACTGCTCCTGAAAAAACATCCATTTTTAAAACTTTTTTTTGCATTGATACATGTCCCCTGGGGCAGGACCCTGGTTCCCAGACATTTTTTATGACAATACCATGCATATAAGCCTTTAATATTAGCACTTTTGATTTCTCCCATAGACTTTTAAAGGGTGTTCCGCGGCTTTCGAATTTGTTGCGAACACCCCAAATTGTTTGCTATTTGGCAAACAGGTGAACACCTGATGTTCGAGTCGAACTTACGCTCGACTTGAACATCAGGCTCATCCATACTTTCAATATCAGGGATGAGGTGCGTGATATCTTAGAGTCACACAAACTATTTCTCCAGCTACTCCATATCAGGTGTTTCAATACACCATCCTTTGCTTGGGCGACTCTACTATTATCCTAAACAAATAGTGCTGTCTATATATTCAACTTTTATATTTTTATCTGTTCTTCATTTTTTATTTTTTTTTTCTTGTTTATATCTTTTTTCTTATATTTTCAATTGTTAATATTGTGTGATTCTTGTATATTATTCTTTTGATTATTTGCTGTTTGGGGTCACATTGTTCCATTATGGCGGATTTTTGTGGAGAGGCCTGGGAGGGATTCATGGCCAAGATTCATCTGTCTCAGAATGCCTCCAATATTACTGAGGCAGACTTAGACACATCATTCTTGAGATTACAATGTCTTTTAGAGAAGAAAAGTAAGGATTTATTGGAATAAACAATACTTTGAGAAATACTCAGAAAACAAAATTGTCCCGTGGGAACTTAGAATACAAATTTTTCCAAATCTTAGAAAAATCAATGACTCACTTAAACTGATTTGGGAGCAAAACCTACAGAACTACTCCCTAGGAATGATTGCTATTTTATGCAAAACCGAAATTATCAATCTTGATGCACAAATCAGTATTTGGTATCAAGACCATGTCTTGATTGTTTCCTCTCCCTTATTTGTTCATAAGGAAAAGGAATTACCTGAACACTTAGAAGAATATACAGTAGACATCATAAATGCAAAAGAAGGTAAATTTCTTAGGGATAAGTCAGCACATGAAAATGGTTATGCCTACATATGGAATCAATTGACTTTAAGTAAGCCTATCAACAGATCTCCAACACAGGCAGCAACTAAAACTACCAATGATGTACCTAATATGTCCTCTGTTTCTACTGTGTCATCTAGCCAGTCAACCATCTATCGTGATCTGTCACAAGACAGACTCCCAAAAAATCGTAAAGGAGAACTAGATACGATGTCAACAGAATCACTTATGCCGCGTACACACGATCGGACTTTCTGGCATACTTGGTCCGGCACACTTTCAGACGGACTTTGTCCGCCAGGTGCGCAGGACTTTAAAACGGACGGACTTGCCCACACACGACCGGACTTTCCGGCGGGCTAAGTCCGCCCGTCTTTCCGACGGACTTTCGCCGGAGTTACAGCGGACTTTCAAAATGAACGGACTTGCCCACACATGGACAAGTCCGTTCATTTTGAACGTGACTCAGGTGCGACGGGACTAGAAAAGGAAGTCAATCTTGCCGCTTTTATCGGCGAGATTGACACCTTGCGAGCCCCGTTGCAGGTCATACCAGGCCCTTAGGTCTAGTATGGATTATAAAGGGAAGCCC
Organism: Aquarana catesbeiana; assembly: GCF_042186555.1. Classification (NCBI taxonomy): domain Eukaryota; kingdom Metazoa; phylum Chordata; class Amphibia; order Anura; family Ranidae; genus Aquarana; species Aquarana catesbeiana. The sequence goes on from NC_133325.1 coordinate 305,458,383, forward strand.
CTACGCCGAAAAAACAGCGTGGGGTCCCACCTAGAATCCATACCAGACCCCAATCCGAGCACGTAGCCCAGCCGGTCAGGAAAGGGGGTGGGGACAAGCGAGCGTCCCCCCTCCTGAACCGTACCAGGCCGCATGCCCTCAACATGGGGGGTGGGTGCTTTGGGGGAGGGGGCGCCCTGCGGGGCCCCCCACCCCAAAGCACCTTGTCCCCATGTTGATGAGGACAAGGGCCTCTTCCCGACAACCCTGGCCGTTGGTTGTCGGGGTCTGCGGGCAGGGGGCTTATTGGAATCCGGGAGCCCCCTATAATAAGAGGGCCCCCAGATCCCGGCCCCCCACCCTATGTGAATGAGTATGGGGTACATGGTACCCCTACCCATTCACCTAGGGAAAAAGTGTCAATAATAAAACACACTACACAGGTTTTTAAAATAATTTATTAAACAGCTCGGGGGGGTCTTCCTCCGGCTTCGGGGGTCTTCTTCCGGCTTCGGGGGTCCTCTTCTCCCGGCGTCCGGTTGGTTCTTCTCCGCTCTCTCTGGCCTCTTCTCCCGGTGTTCCAGTTCTTCGGCCGGCTCCTCCGCTGTCTTCAGGCCGCTCTTTTGCCAGCGGAGGTCTGGACTTCTGGGCTTCTTGGCTTCTTGTCTTCTTCCCTCTTCTCTTCTCCAGATGTTGACACAACGCTCTCTCCGGCTGGACTGCTCTCTGAGGGCTCCGTTGTGACTTATATAGGTGGAGACCCCGCCCCCTTATGATGTCACAGTCCCTGGGCATGCTGGGACTGTGACATTTTAGGGGGCGTGGTCAACATCACCTGGTGACCACGCCCCCTAAAACGTCACAGTCCTAGCATGCCCAGGGACTGTGACATCATAAGGGGGCGGGGTCTCCGCCTATATAAGTCACAACGGAGCCCTCAGAGAGCAGTCCAGCCGGAGAGAGCGTCGTGTCAACATCTGGAGAAGAGAAGAGGGAAGAAGACAAGAAGACAAGAAGCCAGAAGTCCGGACCTCCGCTGGCAAAAGAGCAGCCTGAAGACAGCGGAGGAGCCGGCCGAAGAACTGGAACACCGGGAGAAGAGGCCGGAGAGAGCGGAGAAGAACCAACCGGACGCCGGGAGAAGAGGAACCGGAGGGACCCCCGAAGCTGAAAGAAGGCCCCCGAAGCCGGAGGAAGACCCCCCAAGTCGGAGAAAGACCCCCCGGAGCTGTTTAATAAATTATTTTAAAAACCTGTATAGTGTGTTTTATTATAGACACTTTTTCCCTAGGTAAATGGGTAGGGGTACCATGTACCCCATACTCATTCACATAGGGTGGGGGGCCAGGATCTGGGGGCCCTCTTATTATAGGGGGCTCCCGGATTCCGATAAGCCCCCCGCCCACAGACCCCGACAACCAATGGCCAGGGTTGTAGGGAAGAGGCCCTTGTCCTCATCAACATGGGGACAAGGTGCTTTGGGGTGGGAGGGCCCCGCAGGGTGCCCCCTCCCCCAAAGCACCCACCCCCATGTTGAGGGCATGCGGTCTGGTTCGGTGCAGGAGGGGGGGCGCTCGCTCGTCTCCACCCCCTTTCCTGACCGGCTGGGCTGTTTGCTCGGATCGGGGTCTGGTATGGATTTTAGGGAGGACCCCACGACGTTTTTTTCGGCGTAGGGGTTTCCCTTTATAATCCATACCAGACCTAAGGGCCTGGTATGCCCCGCGCTCGCTGCAATAGGAAAATTTGTTTTTCCTATTGCAGCGAGCGCAAAATGCAATACCCTGCCCTTGCGTCGTATCTGGTCCGTTGGACCAGCATACAGACGAGCGGGCTTTCCGTCGGACCAGCACACAGACGAGCGGACTTTCTGCCAGAAACTGAGTCCAACGGAAAGATTTAAAACATGTTTCAAATCTAGGTCCGGCGGGCTTTTGGGAAAAAGTCCGCCGGAAAAGTCCGCCAGAGCCTACACACGGTCGGATTGTTCGGCGGACTCTGGTCCACCGGACCAAGTATGCCGGAAAGTCCGCTCGTGTGTACGCGGCATTAGACGCACCTTCGGATCTTCAGCCACTCGACGATCACAAATTACACGTTCTTCTCTTCCATCCATAAACATGAACACTGTGAGAAGGGTAAGTGAACCTAACCTTCTTTCTTTATTTCCCCACAGCACTAGCTATAGATCCTAAAATAGCTCCTATTTTTTTTAGTGAAAACACCGGATCAGTCCCCCAGTCCCACTCCCAAGGCCCCACTACCCAAGAACAATATGGAGACACCAAACTAGAAATCATTAATCTCTCCTCTGTATCTTTGACTAGTGACGAAACTGAAGTGTTAAAACTTGGGTTAACCTTCTGTCCACAAGTTTATGGTGATAAGTTCCAGATGATCAAGGATATACACCTCTTTGCGAGGAAGTTAATGTACAAAGTCATTTACAATGATCCAGTGTTAGGTGTACATACTCCCTCTAGCGCTTCTATTAAGCAACACAACTTTGACCCCGATGAACTTCAAGCTATTGATGATCTGATGGATTTGTGGGAGGAGAGCCACACCGAGTCGGGGGCATCCCTCACTCCACCCTTGGGTAGTGTCCGCGTTCCTGGTGTCGCATTCCCCTCACCTGTATCCTTCAGACCAAAATGACAAACATTTCCACTACTCAGCAATAATCCCAATATTTGGGCATTTGTTGAACAGACAACTAAGGAAATTGAAAAGATTGATTGTAGCACTAAAAGTTCCAACAATAATCTATCATTAGGACAGAAGCAAGCTTCAAAACAACTGTAAAATCATAATTAAACAAGCAGACAAGGGAGGTAATGTAGTAGTTATAAATGTTGAAGATTATGAAAATATGTGTTGAGACATTCTCAATAACGGAAGATGGTATCGACCCATTTCTAAAAACCTAATTGCAAACTTTATTCTTGAATACTACTCTCTAATCTTTAAAGCATACACCAAGGGACTCATTGACAAAAATACCTGGAATTACGTAAATACCAAAGAACCTAGGATCCCTACGTTATATGCATTACCAAAAGTACACAAATCAATATCCAACCCCCCTTGACTCCCATTTGTATCTGGCTGGCAAAGTTTAACAGAAAACGCTAGTCTACTTGTTGATAAATATCTTTACCCTCATGCAACGTCCTTTTCTTCCTATATCAAAGACACAATTGATCTTCTCCAAACCATCGAGGGCATGCATGTCCCCGTAAACACTTGACTAGTTGCCATATATATAGAGAGCCTTTACAATGCTATTCCACACACCAAAGGAATTGAAATTATAGGGAATCACTTGAAAGATAGGGGACTTTTGGCCCACCAATACAATCTGTTCTTTCTGGACCTACTTAGATTCATCCTTACCGGTAATGTTTTTCTATTTGGTTCCTCCCATTTCCTCCAGGTGATGGGGGTTGCGATGGGGATAAGATGTGCCCCATCATATGCCAACCTGTACCTGAGGGATGGGAGAAAGAGCTTTTTTCATGTGATGATGTATCGGAATAGCTGTCACATGTTATTTCATGGTACAAGTATATCGATTATGTTTTACTGTTATGGTCTGGTACTAGAGATGAATTAACACAATTTATTACATAGTTACATAGTAGGCGAGGTTGAAAAAAGACATAAGTTCATCAAGTCCAACCTATGTGTGATTATGTGTCAGTATTACATTGTATATCCCTGTATGTTGCTTTCATTTAGGTGCTTATCTAATAGTTTCTTGAAACTATCAATGCTCCCCGCTGAGACCACCATCTGTGGAAGGGAATTCCACATCCTTGCCGCTCATACAGTAAAGAACCCTCTACGTAATTTAAGGTTAAACCTTTTTTCTTCTAATTTTAATGAGTGGCCACGAGTCTTGTTATTTATGAGTATCTTATCTGTAAACAATTTCAATTAAAAATTTCTAGATTTGGAAATTTCTATTGACAATGAGGACTTTCTTTATTCTTCTTTATATTGGAAGCCCTCCGCAGGGAACACCATAACCCACGCCACTAGCGCACATCCTCAATCCTTACTAAAAAGTATTCCATTCAGTCAATATGTAAGACTTCGAAGAAATTGTACACGAGATGAGGACTATCAGATAGCTGCTAAAGGACTTTATGTGAGACTAAAAAACAGAGGATATAGTCATACTCATCTCAAAAAAGCGTACAACAAAGCCTCCAAATGAGATAGAAAGGATCTTATTTTTTCCACTAAACCTAAAGATACCGAACAACCAGTGAGAATAATTACACAATATTCTAGACATTTTGTTCAGTTATGGAATATTTCATACCATTTTGGCCTTTATTATTGGCAGACACCGCTGCCAAAAAACACATCAAATCTCATCCTGAAATTACTTATTGGCGGCCACCCTCTCTCAAGGACTGTTTGGTTGGAAGCCACTTTGCCCCTGAGACTGTTGATCACCCGCCTAATGTTGGTACTTTTGCTTGCAAAAAATGTGATGTTTGTTGATTCATTCTTAATGGTCGTATGATCTCTCTTTCCAATGGCCATACCCCTACTATTCCACACAGAGTTACTTGCCAAACAATTGGAGTGGTGTATTTGGCTAAATGCCTATGTGGATGCTTCTATGTAGGCAAAACCAAACTCCCATTCCTCAAAAGTAAAAAAAGATCATATTACTCCTATCTCTAAATGTCTAATGACAATTGATATTAGTCACCATGTTGGGCTGGAACATAATTTTGATATCAACATGATTAAATTTGCTGCCCTCGAACATGTATCTACACATGTGAGAGGTGGTGGTATTGACCGTGCCCTGCTACAATTAGAAACCAGATGGAATCATATCCATAATGCTACCAGATATCCAGGACTTGATGAATACATCGGTTTCAAGTCCTTTTTGTAGGCATTAGTATATAATGACAGCCAATTTACTCACCATTTGCTGCAAATTATAAAGTATTGATCTATTCTTGATTATTCTCAGTATCTTTATTACAGGAACTTTAGGATTACATTGATATCCTTGATCTATTGTCATAAAATCCTCTCTTCTGTACTTTATTCCTTTTTTCTCCCTCCATACCTCTCCACTGACTCTGTCTGGGGGATCAATGACATAGTTGAACAGTGTTTGTACATTCATATATGTTTTTGTATTGCTATTTTATGTTCACAAAATCTCCCTTCATATATATGTGTAGTTCAATACTACATATTTGGTGTTCAGTGCTATTTTTTTTAAACCATTGGATTTATTCTTTATTATACTTATATGATTGTTGTATCTCTATATTAATTATAAATTCAATATTTGTGCTTTATAGTGCTTTATAGTGCATTTGTGGGTATTTTCTGCATGCCTACTGGCAGGTTCACCAGTTTGTGTTGTGCAATCCATTCCCTTTTTCCTCTCCCACCTCCTTCTGATCGGCGGACGCATCTGGGATCCCCTATCTCTGTCCGGGTTGGTGGGTGGTGGGCCAGGTGCATGGCTGCATGGACGCCCAGGGCATCTCTCTCTTTGGTGCCCGTTTTTGTCTCCTGTTCATTCCCACAGTTTATCCACAGCCAGATCTGCCGTACTCTCGGCTCTGCGTTACTCCAGCCCAGGACCCTGGTGGCATGTGTGCTATTGGTGGACACTTCTGTCCACCCCCCTCTTAGGTGATGCCTGCACTGCCCTTCCAGTGGATGACACGATTGCATCACATGATCAATCCATCCTGCCCTGGCGCCTGGAACTCTGGATCCTGTAGGCAGGCGGAGGATCACCTGTTGGCATGAGATATAACAGGACCAGGCTACAAGTTCAAATGAAAAATTAAGAAAGAAGCGCATTTTTTGCCCGCACTTGCCGAGCAAGTGGGAGATATATAAGGCCGGCCACTCCAGTATATGTTTGACTGGAAAGCAGGGATGACCTTTGTTTGTTA